>NW_020631531.1:0-6512 GCF_003573695.1 Papaver somniferum
CATAATAAGTGCTGCTGATATATAGAAATACCAGGCCAACATATTTGATCATTGTGGTTGCTGATACATGGAAATACCAGGCCAACCCCATTTCATCATTGTGGTTGTTGATACATGGAAATACCAGGCCAACCACGTTTCATCATTGTGATTGCTGATATATGGAAATACCAGGCCAACCACATTTCATCATTGTGGTTGATTATATATGGAAATACCAGGCCAACCACATTTTGCAATTTTCGTCGCAAACACTATTAAGTCTCACATTTTGTTGTTTATTCGGCGGATGATCGAATTCACTTGTACTTTCTACAAAAGCACTAAAATAGTATTAGCAACTAAAATATTGTATCCTACTAATATAAATATGGGTGTAAAATGTAGCATTTACATGCTTATCACAGCTGCAAAGCGGGGTCGCAACAGTTCTGCTCTGTTGCGAAAGTCGATGTTGCAATATGTCGTAACGGCTACACGGTCGTTGCAAACTTTTGGTCGCAATAGTTTCAAACTGTTGCAACGTTAATAAGTCGCAACTGTTTTAAACATTGGCGATATTAGATGGTCGCAACACTTTAAACAGTTGCGAACGGCTTGCAACAACATCCCGCAGTTGCGAAATATTTGCAACATTAATAAAATAGTGGTTTTGACCTGGTCAAAACCACCAGTTCCCCTATAACAAAATAAAGTTTCCCTGTTCATTTGGAAATCAACATCATATTCCCTGCATTTTGTGCCTACTATCAAAAGAATGACAAGTATAGAAAACATTTCCTATGTTTTCAGAACATACAATTTCTGTAGTTGTAATGTTAAGTGTAATAGCAGTAGTAGATACAATCTTAAAGGCACAAGACCAAGGGACAATCTCAACATCATTCATTACCTACATGCTCAAATAAGTATAGCTTTTTGTTGCTTCATATCTAGCCTTGTAAGTAGTGGCACTTATTGTTTATCTCTGTGCAATCAGCTACGAACTCAGAAACCTCTTATTCCTGGCTTTCATGTTCTTCTTCGTTTTCTTCTTCCTCCTGAGACAAGAAACTGGAACAAATCAACATCCAATTCCCACCATTGAAGATAGGAATAAGAAAATAGAGCATTTTACATAGAGCACAAGGATACCTTGTGATCCAAATCAGCCAAGTCACGCTTGTCCACATATATTTCAAAATTATACCATATTCACTTACTGGATTATGAACAAAAATTACTACAAGAACTATAAATAGCAACATTAACAGGGAATAGTGGAAGACACGGATTATATATACTGAAGAATTTAACCAAAGGGATACCTTGTCTAAATTTGAGATTCCACATAGCAACCTGGCAATCCTCGAACAAGGTAGGGTACTCCTCAGGATCGTCTAAAGATTACACAACTTTCTTGTTAACCTATAAAAATCCATGGCATGTAAAGAGGAAAGTCAATCTAAATAGTATAGCAGATGAAAAAAGCAAGGTTTGCAGTTCATGAATTTTATCAAATGGTAAAGGCTCGACTTAAGAATTTGTGTACCTATAATTTATGGATGCACAAGAGGAACAAGAAGTATGGGATGATAAGTTTAGGGAGTACATTGCATTTTAGATGCAATGCTTACCTGGAGAATTTGGCCTGAACTATAAAGAATGATACCAGCAGCAACGACGTAGAGATCTGGCTTCCCTATTGAAATTCCAATGCCCTGAACTCCAAGGTCTCCAAGACCTAATATTCTGATTTTATTTTTCACCACGATCGTATCAACCTACGGATAGATTGAATTTGTCACTATCTTAGAAAACAGAATATTACAAAAACTGGGAAAAGAGTTAATAACACAAAACACAAGAAACTTCCAGCAAACAAGAACTATTTACATGAAAAAATAATAATGGAATAACACTGCTTCTTCAAGGTTGACATCTGAGATATCATTGGTCATAATAAGACCATTGTTTGGTTGCCATTGTTGTGGAACATTACTGGTGGTTGCCTACAAATATCAGTCGATTCAGAAACCTCAATTCTTCTAAATACTTGAAAATACAAACTGGAGAGAAATGTAAAATATTATGCAGAGAATTACCTAGCCACTTGGATTTCTATTTACTTTTGCCTGTCTTCCTATTTATGACATGCACAACATAATAAGATTTCTTTGTAAATTATACCTTTTAATTTGTGAACACCCGTAAATGTTGATTTCTTTTATCTTATTCTTCTACACTGATGGTCTTCAAGACCTCTGTCATACCTGCAAAACATCAAAAACATAGCAAATATTTAGGTGTATATATAAATAAGACGATATAATAATGATGCTTTGAGTTATAGGGAGCACATAGACAAAATGAAAAAATTTGCCATCATATAATAAATAAATGAAAATAGACTGATAATGCTTCAGAAAAACTATCATACGCCAGAAACATACAAGGCAACACTTACACATCCGTGAGTGTATCCCTTTCCTGGGGCCACCAGAAAGATGAGTACACTTAGTTTTCAATGCAATGGTATTCACTATTCATAAAGGCGTCAAGGCAATATGACTTTGCTTTTCATTGTCATGTCTAGTGACTATGTTTTGATTTTAAACCAAGTATTTAAGAAATAAGGCATCTTGAACAACTTTTGCTTTGTAAAGGTGAGTATTTAAAAATTCACCTTAGAGCCTGAGTTTTCTTCTGCTTTTGTTTCCGCGCCTTTGAATTGATCTACTGCAACTTTCTGATCCTCCTATGAGATGAGATGCATTATCAGTGTCGCCTAAATATAAATAAACTATTTACCCATTTCAAACTCTTTCATATGATTGTTATGATGTTTGTATCCGTTTCTTGTACAACAAAAAACTCCATTTTTAACTTTAAAGACAAAACATAATTCAATGAAAATAAGACCCTATTGATAAACTTACATGAAGTGAATCAAATTTGAGATCAGGACACGAAATACCATATCTTTAACGTTAGGTTCGACGACTTCTCTCTTCATTCTTGCAGGCTGCGACTTATTTGATAGAGGGCTGCTGCGGGTAGAACCAAAATGTTAACATCCGGCAGAAACGAGATTTTTAGATCACTTCACAACATAGTAAGTAAAAAATATAATAAAAGTACCTCTCGTCGTCAACTTCCATGTCAGAATCAGGACACCAACTCTCCTTTGTGTCATATTGATCTTCATCTCCTTGCTTTCAGCATTTGATGACTTAGATTTCAAGATCAGGACATTGGAACTAGAAGTCATATTTGTGCTTCTCACAGAAAAAGATTTTTGAGTCTAGCTTGAGAAATAAACAACAAAAACTTCAGAAAGGAAATGAGTTTATCTTGAAAAACAATGATAGTCCTCTTCGAAAGAAGAACACCAACTTTTTTTGATTAAACAACAATGTTACATTATCATTCATATCACATCCCATGTGCTAACAATTATGGGGGAAGTGCATCCATCAGATAAACCCCAATTCATAAATACCCTAAGCACCAAGATAAACACAAAAAATTCAACATAAAAAGCCAAATTGAGGTCAAGAAACACAAAATCTCACAATTCCAAAAAACACATAATCAAAATCATTGCAGAAACAGATAAATGAAATAACAATTTACCTTTTCGATGGGGAGAGAAAGGCAAGCAGTGATAATGGCAATAACATCAGCACCCACTTCCTAACTGTTTACAAGACAACCATTTCCAACACTCAATAACAGCACCACCACCTGCAATATTCTCATTCCTTGGCAATTTACCTTTTCTGAATATTCTCATTCCCTGTCTCCTAAATCAGGCCTATTCATTGCACAACCACCATTTTGTAGCAGCACCAACACCTAGCAACATTGCCATCTTCAGTTCCTCGGCATCAACTTCAATTCTCAAATGGCAGAACCACTTCATCGTCTTGACTTCATCTGCACAAGCCAGTTAAAGCAAACTTACTTCACAAATCAAACCACCAACATCGTTCTCTGCAAACCCATTCAATCATTGTGAATACATTCAATCTCAGAATCCCAAATCCAACCCTTAAATTTCTATCTTTTCCATGCAACTTTCAATCTCAAACCCTAACTTTCAATTTCTATCTTTTCCACACAACTTTCAATCTCAAATCCAACCCTAACTTTCAAAATCCACAAATCTCAAATCCTAACTTCCAAATTTCAAACCCTAACTTTCAATCTCAAATCCAACCATAACTTTCAAAATCCACATATCCAACCACCAATTTCAATCTATGCAAACCCATTTATTCTCGATTCTTGCAGCAATGTGGGGTTGGTACCCCAAGGTAAGCTGCGAATTCTTGCAGCAATGTGGGGTTGCAGCAATGTGGTTTCAATTGCAGCACTTCAATCAAACAATGTGGGGTTGGTACCCCAAGGTAAGCTGCGAATTATATATATAAAGCCTGAAGAGTTGGGGATCAACCCAACTAATCTGATTAGTTGAAAACATGAACCTACAATAAGAAAGATTAGTACCCAGAGAGATAAAACTGAATTCAATCTTATTTAAAGCATAATTCGAACCTTGAATATGAAGTAAATCAGGTTCGCAGATGATTACTAAAGATTGTCTAAATAATTGAACAGTTATTGTACTCCCTAAATCTGGTTCTAAGTCAGCGAAAATAACTTCCACGACTGATATTTTTTCAAATTCACTCGCTGAACAAGGCCTCAATGGAGCAATAATATCACGACTCTTAGACCCATTATCATCTAAAACGGTTTCATTATGAATATCAACGAGACGAAAAAATTCAGAACTTAATGGCTTATGGGTCAAGGTAGGTGCATTCTCGACTGATGGAACTAGTCGAGAATCAGAAAAAACTAGAGGTTCTAGTTTGGGCTTCCATTTATTAGTGTCTAGCAGCGGTGTGGAGTCTAACAAAGCATTGACTTCACAAATAACACTATCATCATCAAAATCATACCCAAAATGAGCTAAGCAAACCTCTAATGGATCTTCCAAGTCGCTCTTGCAAAAGCTTTGCGAGTGCATACTTTCTTTTCGCCCACTACTGGTTTCAATTGCAGCACTTCAATCACTAAGGTACCTAAAAAAAAATCAAACAAACTGCGTAAAAAGAAACTAAAGAAAATCTAAAAGAAAAAGAAATTATGTACAAAAACTAAAATAAAAATAAACTATATACAATGATATCAACTAGAGAGTATTTTGCAACCACTCCCCAGCAACGGCGCCAAAAACTTGGTAGGCTCAGAAACCTACAATAATATACTGCAAGTGCACAGCGTCTAACTAGTAAACAATGGCAAGTACAGGTCGTTCCCACGAGGAGTGTGAAATACTCTACCAACTAATACCAAAAATTAAGTAATCAACAAGATAATGTTTTAAGGATTTTTAGAAATTCGGAAACAAATGAAATGATAAATAATTTAAAGATAAACAAAAAGAATGTGGGTTATTAAGGTTTTCGGTTTCCACCAATTAATTATGCAAATTCTACTATTCGTTAAAAATAAATTCCATGCATTTTCAAATATTGTTTCTCCGCTATAGTTTTCTTCGCTTCATGGATGGTGATTCTAAAGCATTACCTATCAATCCTAAAGCATATCACGTCAAGGGATTTAACCAAAGCACGCCATATCAATTGAAAAGCATAAATAATCAATGAAATCACATGAACAATAAAATAGCAAGCTATATGAAGAAAAACTATTAGTCATTCAAATCATTATTAAGCATATACATATAGAGTTTACACAATTTATTGGTTTCTACCTAAACCCTAACATAACACTAGCTAGAAATGGCTTTCTCAAAAGCCATAAACATATTAAAATTAAACTCTAGCTAATGAAAAATGAAGAATCGAAAACAAAACTTCAAAACCCTTCCTTTGTTGTGGCACTGTGGCCGGGTGCCCCCCATTTTCATTTTGGAACAACACATAAATATAGCCCACAGATGAATTCACGTCGTCGCCACATCACCTCCCAATAGAAGTCTGCCACATGTCATGAAATACAATCCGCTCAATAATATTGTGTCGTGTGTCATAATATGACGAAACATTGTAAAGTATCAGCGAATCTCCACTTTCCATAGTATATGAAACCACCAAGGAAATGAATTAATTTCATTTAAAAAGCATGATATTTTTTTGCATGTGCTGGGCCCACCTTAACTGTATTTGCACAAATGACGTCATTTGATCTCAAACATTCCTTCAGATTCTTTATATATATAGCAAGAGAACTTATGTAAGGACAAGATATGTTAATCTTTCCTTTTTCTTCATTTGCACTTCATTTGCACGTGGTCATGGAGGTGATATTCTTCCATTCTTATGCTAATAATAAGGTCACTCTTGACCAATCTTAGGTGGCATTAGTGTGCTGACGTCGACTCGCTTCACCATGCATTAATTGAAGAGCAAATTAAAACTTGTCTTCCCATTGTGACCTCGGCTGTGAAATAATTCTATGCTGCTGATATATATGGAGATACCAGGCCAACATAATAA
>NW_020631532.1:0-690 GCF_003573695.1 Papaver somniferum
GTGAATTTTTTTTTATAATCCAGTAGATAAAATTTCTTAAAAACCTTTTTGTTCCTTTTGTATATATTTTGCTAATCCAATATGATCTCGGCTGAAAATGTTGGATTTTTGCCTTGAATAACGGAGTTCTAATCTTGCTTTCGCCGAAATCGGGTATTCTCTTTCCTTTTTCTCTACTCAGCATAATCCTCTTCATATGTTGTATTATAATTCTTTACATCTTTTGAAACATTGAGGACAATGTTTAGTTTAGGTTTGGGGGTATAGAGTAGATACCATGATAATTTGCCATAATTGAAAACGAACTCCTTCTACTTTTTGAAAAAAATTAAAAAATCAAAATTAAAAATTGAAAAAAACATAAAAATGGAGCTCATTTACCTTGAAATGTTGACTCTTGTGCAAATATGTAATTATTAGGAGTCTTAGTCTAGATATTTAGGCACCCTGATTCTAGCACAATTCACATAGTGATAAGAAATTTGCACGCGCACGATCTACCAATACATGTATGGCCTCGATCTTCAAGGTGTTTGATAGGAAGTTACGATTGCCAATCACTTTAGAATACTGAACGAAACTTGACTAGCTTGTTCTTTGGTTGGTTGGGATAGAAGGTGGAGGTTACATTAAGAAAGACAACCATCGAATTTAACTGGGTGCATCAAAAAGGGCTACCTCTTGCAAAGT
>NW_020631532.1:701-1000 GCF_003573695.1 Papaver somniferum
CTCCACTGCCATCTAGTTAGTCAGTTGAGCCAAGAAGCTCACTGATAACTATACAAGGGACAAGATTTATGTGGAACTAGGATAACTTAGTCTAGGTGAAATGGTGGAATCTAATCCCTAGTCTTCACCCAAAATCCCTCTTTCCTTTACTGTTTCTTGTTTTTATTTGATTCCCTTTACTTCTTTGTTGTCACTTCACTGCCTTAGGCTCATTGCCTTTGTTTCATTAGCTCACTGCCACTGCTACACTTAGAGATCTAGCTTAGCTAGGAAACCTTCAATCACACACACCTAGTCTA
>NW_020631533.1:0-239 GCF_003573695.1 Papaver somniferum
TTTGAAGATTTTGTGAGGAATATTTGGGAGAGTTTCACGCTAGTGATTGTTGTACTTGGTCCTGTTCAAGTCTTGATAAGAGTTTGGTGGCAAGTTTATAGCTAACAAACGCGTACATGGAGATCACAAGAGAGATATTCTCTCAACAACGCAGAGAAGAAAAAAAAAAAGTCGCGGATTCAGTAGAGATTTTTCGGGATTAGAGGACTATATAAGAGTTGGTTCAAGTCATAAAGAGG
>NW_020631533.1:315-1000 GCF_003573695.1 Papaver somniferum
GTTAGAAACCCTTAGGAGAGAATTGGGAGTAGAGGAGAGCCGAGGAGAAGCGATTACAGAGAGTTACAGTGCTGTTGCTGCTGCTGTTCGAGGAGGAAGAGGAAGAACAGACCTGCTAAGGCAGTCGTTCTTCAACAGTCTTAAAACCAGAAACGAGTGTCGTAGTTCAACTGCGCTAGATATGTATCGTTTATAAACGGCATTACTCATCTTTGTAACAGTGACGCTGTAACGTTTATACAGCGTTGCAAACTCTCTTTATCACCATATTCATCAATAAAAACACCTATTAAGCAATTTTGAGCAAGTTTTTGATATGAGGAGCTAAACCCCTTAGCCAAGGCGACGGAGGAAGCCATTGGTCCTTATTTATGGTATAATTCTAACTTTATTATTTATTTGCAATATTATTATTTGATTATTTGCATGGAATTGAATTTGAAATATTAGTTTTTATTGAATAGTTGTGAATTATTTTGATGAAGCATGCTGGGTTTTAAAAACTTTTGATGTTTTATACTTTGTGATTACAATTATTACTTCAAAAATATACAAAAAGGCATAATATTAGAATCACTCTAAAAGAAAAATTGCATGAATATTAATTATTAGAATTTATCAAATAATGGGTCAATGGAGGAATCCAAGTCTTGGTGTTTTTCCCTAAAATTTTCAAACAAATTTA
>NW_020631534.1:0-467 GCF_003573695.1 Papaver somniferum
GTTAGAAGATCCATTAGAGAAATGCCTAGCTCACTTTGGGATTGATTTTGATGATGATAATGTGATTAATGAGGTGAATGCTTTGTTAGATTCAACCCCTTTGTTAGATACTAGTAATGGATGGAAACCTAAGTTCGAACCACTACCAGTTTCTAAGTCTACCCTAGTTCCTTCTTCAGAAGAGCCTCCTAAGTTGGACCTAAAACCATTGCCAGATACCCTGAAGTATGTGTTTTTAGGCCCGTCTGAGACTTTACCTGTGATTGTTTCTTCCGACTTGGATAGAGATCAGGAAAGTAGGCTAGTAACCGTCCTTCAAAACAACAAGGAAGCTTTAGGGTGGACCATAGCAGACATTAAGGGTATAAGTCCTACTATTTGTATGCATCAGATCTATTTAGAAGAAGACACCAAACCTTCTAGGGAGATGCAACGTCGACTAAACCACAATATGAAAGAAGTAGTTC
>NW_020631534.1:478-1000 GCF_003573695.1 Papaver somniferum
GAAGACACCAAACCTTCTAGGGAGATGCAACGTCGACTAAACCCCAATATGAAAGAAGTAGTTCGAACTGAGGTTCTTAAGCTACTAGATGCAGGCATTATCTACCCTATCTCAGACAGTAAGTGGGTTAGCCCCGTTCAGGTTGTTCCCAAGAAATCTGGTATTACTGTAGTCCAGAATGATAACAATGAGTTAATCCCGACCCGAGTGACCACGGGTTGGCGGGTTTGTATTGACTATAGAAAATTGAACAAGGTCACTAGGAAGGACCACTTTCCCCTTCCCTTCATCGACCAGATGCTAGAGAGATTAGCTGGACATAGTCACTACTGCTTTTTAGATGGCTACTCTGGATATAATCAGATCGTTATTGCCCCAGAAGACCAGGAGAAAACCACTTTTACCTGTCCCTTTGGTACCTTTGCGTATAGACGCATGCCTTTCGGGCTATGTAATGCCCCTGCGACTTTTCAGCGTTGCATGATGAGCATATTTTCTGACATGGTAGAACGGTTCTTAGAG
>NW_020631535.1:0-431 GCF_003573695.1 Papaver somniferum
GTATTTGCTAAAACCTTCATCTCCCATTGCGATTTCTATTATATGCGTCTCCTTGTTTGGTTCAACACCTTAATTTCAAGTTTTTTATTTGCATGTTTCAGTTCAAATGAACAGGTCTTTGCAAATGGAGACATCTATGTTGGTAAATTTAAGGGATTTCTTCCACATGGAGAGGGAAAATATACCTGGTCGGATGGAAAGATCTATGAAGGTCAGTGGGAGGAAGGCAAAATGACAGGAAAAGGTTGCATGAGATGGAGATCAGGAGCGACTTATGAAGGCGGTTTTTCTGGTGGTTACCTTCATGGTTTTGGTACCCTTACCGGTGTTGATGGGTCTGTATATACAGGGGCCTGGAGAATGAATGTACAGCATGGAACTGGTAGAAAGGATTACTCCAACTCAGATTTTTATGAAGGCTCCTGGAAAGA
>NW_020631535.1:442-1000 GCF_003573695.1 Papaver somniferum
GACTGGTATAAAGGATTACTCCAACTCAGATTTTTATGAAGGCTCCTGGAAAGAGGGATTACAGGAAGGTAATGGTCGGTATGTATGGAATACTGGGAATACATATGTTGGAAACTGGAAAGCCGGAAATATGTGTGGTAGAGGGGTTATGATGTGGGCAAATGGTGATGAATTCCATGGCTTTTGGTTGGATGGATTGAGACACGGTTCGGGGTTGTACAGTTTTGCCAATGAAGGATATTATGTGGGAACATGGAGTAGGGGACTAAAGGACGGCCAAGGTACATTTTATCCTACTGGAAGCAAAGTTTTATCTTTACCCAAGTTGTACAGGGATCTTGGACGGGATGGTGATAATCGAAGTGTTCTCTCTCATACTTCATCAGTCGGTGCGAAGGAGTTTAAGGTTTGGAAACGGCGAATAACACGTAGTCTCTCTGAAAAATTCCTTGCTGGTGTTCGTAGGAAAAAATCAGTTCGGATATCAAATAGGTCTGTATCGCTGCACAGTGATTGGTGTCCCGGCGATTCTGTGAAAGATGTTCCACTGAGGGAAAG
>NW_020631536.1:0-482 GCF_003573695.1 Papaver somniferum
AAAACATGCAACATTGAATTGTGAAAGATGTAATTGGTTGTTTTTAGCACCATTGATAAGGACAAAAATCAAATATTTCGAAGATGATACCGGAACGTATAAGACAATATGATCATGATTGTTGGATCACCGAAATGGTATCCGTATTATATAAAGGCAATTGGTGTACCCGCATAAGAGAACATTATCGCTCTCTCAAGTACTATTACATATTTTTTTCCTGAAAGACCAACAATGTCGAGTTGTTTCACGACAACTACCTACAAAGACAACAACTTTCACTCAATTCCCGATATAAAACATTATTGACCGGGAAAATGTATTTGTATTCTAAAATATTTGTTTGAAAATTATGTTTGTTCATCAAAATCATCATAAAAAACTCTAAATCATAAATCTAAATTTCGCCTCCGATGTTTATAGAATATTTTTTATATTTTACATTCTCAAATCATGCGACCTCTTGATTACAAATCAACAAT
>NW_020631536.1:493-1000 GCF_003573695.1 Papaver somniferum
GAATATTTTTTATATTTTACATTCTCAAATCATGCGGCCTCTTGATCACAAATCAACAATATCAAATTACGGATCAATATGTATAGGTTTCATTCACTGGGTTAGAAGGTAGAGTAGATACAGATGGGTAGATCTCACAAAGCAGAACATGACTGAGAATACTTCAATAATTTGGTCAAGAAATAAGGTCAAAAATTTAAGATTAAATTTCTATAGGACTAATTAGATCGGCCTCGATAAGAGCCCACTAAAATATGGATTAATAATAATTTCCACGTAAGACAATTTCAAAACATAGTTTGGCTAACTCTGCCTATGTAATGAGTGGTCAAGATTTGTCCATCCTCAATTGCTATGGTTATGTGAGAAGAAGGTGATATCTAAGATTGAGGTACAATTCAAATCTATTAGATTCATACCATTTATAACTGGACGCCTTGAAAAAAATTGACGTGTTGTTATTATTATTACAGGTAAGGGATACATTGACCACACCTGCGCAAATAA
>NW_020631537.1:0-581 GCF_003573695.1 Papaver somniferum
ATTTCTAAAGCTGCGATTCGAGCTTCTAATTGATCGATCACTGATGATTGTGTGAGTGAGGTACTAGCAAAATTTTCATTTTCACGTTGTGATGAATGATGCATGTGTGAATAGTCATTAGGGTTCATGTATTGAGGCTCGGGACTCTGAAAATGTCCATTATAATTCCTATGACTATTGACATCATGGTCTATGGGAGGTTCATAACGTGAAGTATGTCCATACGCAAGTTCTCTAAGGGATTTGTTGTATTCCCCAACTGTAGACCAAGATCTAGACATGATTTGGCTCAAAAGCTAAGTAACTATGTTACAAAGCCCAAAATTTGGTTTTTAATGGGTTTGGATTTTTGGGAAAAATTTGGTTTTTATGGGTAACATTTGGTTTTGTCGGGTTTGAAAAAGAAATTTGGTTTTTAATGGGTTTTAGAAAATTTGTACTTAATGGGAAAAGAAAACACTTTGGTTTATTGGGTTTTGAAAACTTTGGTTTTATGGGATAAAAGGCCAAGCCCACTGTTGGGTTTTGGAAAAATTGTTGTGAAACAGAGCCCAACTTTCGGCCTAGAGTTTGGGTACACG
>NW_020631537.1:685-1000 GCF_003573695.1 Papaver somniferum
GGAAAAAATTATTACAAGCCCACAAATTAAAAATGGAAGCCCACAGGTTGGGTTCTCTTAATGGGTTTAGGCTTACTTGCTTAAGCACAGCCCAGCTGCTCAGTTTGGTTGCAAAAGCCCAGTTGGGCTTTGGATCATCCTAAGCTTTTGTCTTTGTTGAGGCCCAGTTGGGATTGGCTTATGAATGGCAGCAACACCACTTCAGGCCTAGCAGCAGGGGTAGATCAGCAGCAGCAGCAACAGCACAACAGCAGGCTTTGCAGGTTCACAGGGCCACAGCAGAGCAACAGGTGCAGAAGGCAGCAGCAGTTAGCA
>NW_020631538.1:0-222 GCF_003573695.1 Papaver somniferum
AACAACCGTTTCTCTTTGTTCATGCTTTTAATTTCATCTTTAGAACATTGAGGACAATGTTAGATTTAAGTTTGGGGGTATGGGAGAAACTTTTTAGTTGCAATTAGTACACTCCAGAGCCTAGAAATTTATGCCTATTAAGGTTTGCACTAACCAATCTAAGTGGATGGGAACATCTTGGTTATAGGAGTTGAGGAACCAATCTGATTAGATGGAAACATC
>NW_020631538.1:233-445 GCF_003573695.1 Papaver somniferum
CAATTGATATTCACACCCCAGCACTCTGGATAAGGGGCACCTTCTTCAACAATTTGAATTTGTGTTTTTGGCGGGAAATGTAGTTTTCAACTGGCAGAACTTTGATTGTCAAAATGAATGGGTTAGAGTGCGATTCAATCGTTGAAAATTGGCAGAAAGATGTGATTTGGCATAAGGAACAAAGTTTGGGTGGTGGTTTCGATCAAATTTGG
>NW_020631538.1:456-660 GCF_003573695.1 Papaver somniferum
ACATATCTCGTTGAGTCCTTTTCATTTCTTTTTTATTTATTTTTTTCATTTTAAACTATGTTTCTCTAAGTGATTAGGTGGGGCACATGATTCAAGTTGTTACCACTGCTAGGGTGAATTAGAGTGACTGAGTTACTAAAAAAAAAAAAAGACCGGACCAGTTAGACCAATCGGAATAAGTATTAACACTTGGATAGCAATATG
>NW_020631538.1:671-819 GCF_003573695.1 Papaver somniferum
TATTCTCGAGTTCAAAACAGGGCAAGCATGCACTAAAGGATGATAATCACGCGTCATGGAGAGTTATGGACGTGTTCTGATGATGTGGAATGGCTCGAGCATCACTTTGGGTCGTGAAGAATCAATTTGGAGCGTGGAGGGAGGAAGT
>NW_020631538.1:830-1000 GCF_003573695.1 Papaver somniferum
GGTTATTGTTCTGTGTAGTCAACTGCTGGTTCCCTTGTATTTGCCAGTTTGTTGATCTAGATATAAGTTATCGACCACTGGTTCCCTTGTATATGCCAGTTGTGTTGATATTAGTCAGACCGGTATCGCAGTCCATTAGGATAGGTTCATTCTGGAAGTGGCCTTCAGAC
>NW_020631539.1:0-264 GCF_003573695.1 Papaver somniferum
TCCATAACTTGGTGGATTCACGAAATAATTTTATAAAAAAAAGGAGAGGTGTGCGGGACCGGGCAACCTAACCGGCCGGCCATGCCTAAGCCGTGGCCGGTCCTAAACCTCACAATCCTTAGATTTTTTATAATTATTATTCCCTAATCTTATGAAACTCCTCTGTTTCAACAAAAACTCGTGGATTCTCCATAACTTCAAGGATTCATGGAAAATAATAAAATAGGGAAAGGTGTGAGGGACTGGGCAACCTAGCCGGCTGAC
>NW_020631539.1:275-440 GCF_003573695.1 Papaver somniferum
TAGCCGGCCGGCCATGCCCTAGCCATGGTCGGTCCCACACCTTGCAATCCCTAATATTGCATAATTATTATTTTCCTCAATTCATGAAACTCCTGGGTTTGAGCAAAATTCATGATTTCTCCATATTTTCTCAAATATTGCTCAAATCACGAAAACCCAAAAGCC
>NW_020631539.1:451-1000 GCF_003573695.1 Papaver somniferum
GAGCAAAATTCATGATTTCTCCATATTTTCTCAAATATTGCTCAAATCACGAAAAACCAAAAGCCAACATAGTCGCACGACTGGCTAGCCTCTCACGGAAATTTTAAATATTAAAACACTTTTATTTTAATATTTTCAAAATATTGATGAATTGAGCATACATGCTCATTCCAACAAAAATCGAGAATTCTCAGTCAAGATGAAACTCTTCTGAAGATTCACTATATTGCTCGAACGCGCATCAGAAAATACTGAAGCTCTCAGTATGGAAACACATACACCACGAAAACACGTGCATGCCTCCATGACCGACCAGAGCATTCCTAGGGCTTGCACAAAGCCGGTCCCACATGTTTTCATAATTCTGACCTAATTTGCTCAATTGTTCATACTGGGCCCGAACTCTCTCCAACCAACTGGAGAATCCTTCAAATGACCAACAACTAGTCCCGTGACCGCCAAGAACCGGTCCCATGCTCTCTTGGTCGGTCCTCATCTCTCATACCTATGTTTTGTCACCTAATGCTGAATCCAGCAATATTTCAATAA
>NW_020631540.1:0-412 GCF_003573695.1 Papaver somniferum
GCAAAGATGATTTGATTCACTCGAATCGGTTCATGAACTTTATAGCCACGGTTTGCAAATTGCATTCCTTAGTCTTTATAAGTTTAAGTTCAGAAATCATCTTCAGATATATAACCTTCTTAAGTTCGCACACTAGGTTCGCGGAATTAAGCAACCGGGCAGAGTTTACAAACTCCAGCAGAAAATCTCGGCAAAGACTTTCCGCCGGTTCGCGGACGCATCTAGTTTGTCAACTCCAGCAGAATTTCTCGGGATGAGAAGTTCGACAGTTCGCGGACTTGGAAACAAACCATTCTTCCGGTTTCTCTTGATCAACAAAGTTCGAAAATTTTGGTTCAAGGGATAGGACTTATGCACATATGTGTTTCCACAACAATACTTATGTCCAACATTGGTTATGTAATCTAAAATA
>NW_020631540.1:423-1000 GCF_003573695.1 Papaver somniferum
GACTTATGCACATATGTGTTTCCACAACAATACTTATGTCCATCATTGGTTATGTAATCTAAACTCTCATTCCAACCATTGAAACATTCTTAGAGGACGTTATATAGTTGTTACACCATTTCTCGTCAAAGCAATTTTCAAAGTGATTGAAACATATCATGACTTTCGTCACTAGGTAAAGATAAACATGATTGAAGAGAAACACTTACCAACACATACTTCAAGATATAGATAGGCGAGGTATCCTCCGCTCGAAATACCAAATGTGTATAATCTAAGTCTATATATAGCATACGACTTTTTGTCTCAAGAAGTAGGAGATATAATAGATAGACTTTTGAGTGACAGATAAGTTCAAGTGTTCACATACCTTTTTGTCGAGAAGTTCCACCGGTTCCTTGCGTAGTTCTTCTTCTTGTATGATGAATCTCCATGAAGTCCTTGAGCTCAACTACACTTTCTATCCTAATCCGAGACTTAGCTATAATAGACTATAAATCAAGACTTATAGTTTTGATCACTAACATTGACAAACATGCTTGAGATAGCAACGCATGTGAGTTCGACCGAGCAGTTC
>NW_020631541.1:0-248 GCF_003573695.1 Papaver somniferum
TATAATTCGCAGCGGTCTTCGAATTGCTTCCGTAACCTCTTTCCTATCTGCGCTGTAAGTGAGGGTCTTGTGGCTTCAGAACACGAGATTTTGTTGATTGTTCGGTTTCCTTCTGGATGTTGGACTAGTTTGGTTCGCTTAGATCTGTCCTCGGTAACATCCTTTCGTACGTAATGTTTGAGCTCTCCCGCATCAATTAATTTTTGGATCATTATTTTAAGGTTCTTGCACTTTTCGGTCTGGTGTCC
>NW_020631541.1:448-659 GCF_003573695.1 Papaver somniferum
CACGGTTGTAGTACCGAATATGTGCATCAGGGTCGCTGGATCCATCATAGCATTCGAACGTTGGGACAGGGCATTTCAGTGGAATAGGGGTGTTGGCCAAGCGATGAGTTAAGGGCGTGGAGTCAGCTTCTCTCATGACTTCTTCTAACCTCCCCACACCTTGTTTATTTTTTAATTGCCTGATCTCGGCCATCATCTCATCTCGTAGTTC
>NW_020631541.1:859-1000 GCF_003573695.1 Papaver somniferum
AGGGGTTCAGCTTCGGTCGCTGGCATTTCCAAATTGGGGTGAGTGCCCCTCTGCGGTGCTAGAGCCGCCGGTATGGTTTGATTTTGATCATTTGTTGGTGGCATTCCAAAAGTTAGAAGGTGCACGGTTTGGAATGTTCTG
>NW_020631542.1:0-2281 GCF_003573695.1 Papaver somniferum
TTTCTATGAGAACCCCTCATAATCCTTTGATAAATCCTACCTACTAGGGCTAGAACTTAATCCCGCTAAATCAAAAAGTCACCCAAACCATGAGGGTTCCAATATGGTACTAATGTACCTTGATAATTCCAATGGCTTTCCTTAGATTTTCAAAGGTTTCTATATCTGAGGGTTTAGTAAGAATATCACCTAGTTGACGCCCAGAAGGAACATATTCCAGTTTGATGACACCATTCTCATACAATTCTCTTATAAAATGATATTTAATGTCTATCTGTTTAGTGCGAGAATGTTCGACTGGATTTTCAGTCAAGCGAATATCACTTGAGTTATCACAAAGGATGTTCATAGTTGGAATATTTATTCCATAATCGATGAGCATTTGTTTCATCCACAGTAGCTGGGTACAACATGTACCAGCAGCAATGTATTCTGCTTCACAGGTTGATAAGGACGGTGAATTATGTTTCTTGCTATGCCATGCAACAAGATTTTTACCAACATAGAAGCAACCTCCCGAGGTGATTTTCTGGTCTTCTACACACCCTGCCCAATCAGCATCCGAGTAGGCAACAAGACTATTGTTTGTCTCCATAGAGTATGACAGACCATAATCTACAGTACCACTGACATATCTTATGATACGTTTCACAGCTTTACGATGTGATTATTTAGGATATGCTTGGAATATGGCAAAACATCCAACACTAAAGGCAATGTCAGGCCTTGTTGCAGTTAAGTACAACAAGCTTCCGATCATGGATCTATACAATTTCTGATCAACAGATTTTTCTCCTGGATTGGATTGGAGTTTTCCAGTAGTCGGCATTGGAGTTTCCATAGGAGTTGAGTTGTTCAATTCGAACTTTTCAACAAGATTCCTTGCATATTTTTCTTGAGACAGAAGTATATTGTCTTTTTGTTGTTGTATTTGCAAACCAAGAAAGTATGATAGTTCTCCGACATTACTCATTTCAAATTCTCCAGTCATAAGATTTAGAATTCATCTGTTAAAGTTTTTGAGGTGGATCCATAAATGATATCATCAACATATATTTGAGCTAGAAGAACATTTTTACCACACCATTTGGTGAAAAGGGTTTTATCAGCACCACCTCTAGAGAATCCTTTTTGAAGTAGAAAGGATGTCAATTTGTCATACCAGGCTCGTGAAGCTTGTGTTAGACCATACAAGGCTTTCTTAATTTTAAAGACATGATCTGGGAAATATGAGTCTTCAATACCTTTCGGTTGAGCTACAAAAACTTCTTCTTTTAGGTCCCCATTTAAGAATGCAGACTTAATATCCATTTGAAATAATTTTATCTTAAGATAGCAAGCATAAGCAAGTAAAATTCTAATAGATTCTAATCTAGCAACAGGAGCAAAAGTTTCATCAAAATCAATACCTTCAATTTGAGAGTATCCTTGAGCAACTAATCTGGCTTTGTTTCTGACAATTGTTCCAAATTCATCTGATTTGTTTTTGTAGATCCATTTCGTTCCAACAATATTGACTCCTCCAGGTTTTGGGATAAGTTCCCATACTTCTTGCCTTTTAAAATTATCTTGTTCTTCATGCATAGAGTTTACCCATGCAGGTTCACTGAGTGCTTCCTCAACATTCTTTGGTTCTATTGAAGATAGGAAACATGAATAGTGACAGACATTCTGAAGCTCTCTTCGGGTCATAACACTTGCATTGACATCTCCAATAATGTCTTCATTAGAGTGTCTTTGATGTACCCACTTAGCGTGTTTTTGAACAATATGTTCACTATCATTGGGTTGTTCAACAATACTTTCATTATCACTAATTAGAGGAACTACATATGGTTCTTCTACAATCTATTTTTCTTTAACGACAGTTTAAGGCGGAGGAAGCTCTGTTGCAGTGTGATTGTCTTGATTAAAATCACTAATATCATCAATAACAACATTAATTGACTCCATCATGACCTTGGTCCTGATGTTGTACATACGGAAGGCACGACTATCAGATGCATACCCAAGAAAAATTCCTTCATCACTTTTGGAATCACATTTTCCTTTATGTTTTCTATCTTTGAGAGTATATCATTTGCTACCGAAAACCCTTAGGTAGCTTAGATTGGGTTTTATTCCATACCATAATTCATATGGTGTATTTAGAGTTTTGTATCTTAAGTAAACTCTGTTTATCAGATAACACGCAGTGAAAACTGCTTCTCCCCAGAAACTTAGAGGAAGTTTTTTATTGTGAAGCATTACTCTTGCCATTTCTTGAATATTTCTATTCTTT
>NW_020631543.1:0-284 GCF_003573695.1 Papaver somniferum
AACTACAACATCATTTGAAAATCCATCAAATTTTTGGCGCCGCCGACGCGGATTTGTGTTTAGGTAGCATTTTTTTTTTAGATTTTTTTTTATTTATTATTATTATTTGTTCCTTTTTACGTTTCTTTTTGTGTCTTTGATTTACAGGTTCGAAGTGGAATACTAAGGACTTGGGAACAAAAAGCTTAAAGCTAAAAGCTAAAAGCTAAAAGAGAAGGAAAAAAAAAGACATAATTTTTTTTTAGGATTTAATTTTTATTATTATTTTTTTTGTATATAGCTTT
>NW_020631543.1:295-454 GCF_003573695.1 Papaver somniferum
AGGAAGACCACCTCTTTCATTGTGGTCAGCTGTGTGAGTCAAATATGATTGACTTAGAGGATCCCCAGTTATTCAGGTTGTTGTTATGTGCTTATAAGTTCTTAGTTGAGTTTTTCCAGACTTTAATACCTGAACGGGATCTTAGCTTTGAGGAAATCC
>NW_020631543.1:554-768 GCF_003573695.1 Papaver somniferum
TTTTTAGAATTTGTAAATAGGCTTTATTTTTCATAATTTTTGTAATTTTTGGACTTTTTATTTGGACTTTATTCTGGACTTTTGGACATTTTTTTTATTTTTTTTCAACCCTACGGAAGGGTATCCTTAAATACAAATTGTTTGCAGGGAAGGACGACGATTACGATATCGTCTCGGCCCCTCGGGTTCGCACACGGCATAGGAGTCGTGGCCC
>NW_020631543.1:779-1000 GCF_003573695.1 Papaver somniferum
GATCTTAGCTTTGAGGAAATCCTACCGATGAAAACCTTTTATTTAGACCCTTTAATAGAGCCTGAACCTGAACCACAACTATATGTAGTTGTCTTAAGCAAGGGTATGTTCGGTATCTTCTTAGTCTGTTGCAGTTTCCTCTTCTTGTGGGTAACACTTTTTGATCCAGATGACCCACAGTTATTCCGGATACTATTATATGATTCTACGTGGTGACTAAT
>NW_020631544.1:0-421 GCF_003573695.1 Papaver somniferum
TGTCTGGGGAAAATTCCTGTAATAATAGGATCCATCTAATCAATCTAGGTTTGGTATCCTTCTTAGATAAAAGGTATTTCAAAGCAGCATGATCTGTATAAATTATGATCTTAGAACCTAATAGGTAGGACCTAAACTTATCCAAGGAAAATACTATGGCTAAAAGTTCCTTCTCGGTAGTTGTGTAGTTCATTTGGGCATCATTCAGAGTTTTGCTAGCATAATAAATCACATGAAGTAATTTGTTTTCTCGTTTTCCTAAAACGACGCCTATAGCATAATCTGAAGCATCACACATAATATCAAAGGGTAGGTTCCAGTTAGGTGTCTGGACTATCGGGGCAGTAGTGAGTAAAGTTTTAAGCTTCTCAAAAGCCTCTAAACAAGCATCATCAAAGACAAAATTAACATCTTTAGCAAG
>NW_020631544.1:501-1000 GCF_003573695.1 Papaver somniferum
AAATTGCAAAGAGGTTTAGAAATCAAGCTAAAATCCTTAATGAATCGACGGTAAAAACCTGCATGCCCTAGGAATGACCTAATATCTTTTACGGTTTTTGGGACCTGTAACGTCTTAATAAGGTCAACTTTGGATTTGTCTACCTATATACCCTTTGAAGAGACGATGTGCCCTAACACCATTCCTGATTTAACCATGAAATGGCATCTTTCCCAATTAAGCATTAAATTTTTTTCCTTACACCTAGTCAACACTAATTTCAAATGATGCAAGCACTCATCGAAAGATGAACCAAACACTGAAATATCATCCATAAAGACCTCTAAGAACCGTTCTACCATATCAGAAAATATGCTCATCATACAACGCTGAAAAGTTGCAGGGGCATTACATAGCCCGAAAGGCATGCGTCTATACGCAAAGGTACCAAAGGGACAGGGAAAAGTGGTTTTCTCTTGGTCTTCTGGGGCAATAACGATCTGATTATAACCGGAGTATC
>NW_020631545.1:0-215 GCF_003573695.1 Papaver somniferum
CTGTTTCCCGTGCATCAATGTTCTTCGTGTTCTTCCTCTTCAGCAGCAGCAGCAGCAGAAACAGAGTTTGGTAAAGCTCTGATTTCTTATTCTCCGGCTCTCCTTAGGTCCCCAAACTCTCGACACCCCTTCTATATGACCCAAACAGTCTATTTATATCAAAAATACGGATTAAATCTCTCCCAAATCTTCCAAAATCTCTTTCCTTCTCTTCA
>NW_020631545.1:300-537 GCF_003573695.1 Papaver somniferum
TCTATTTATATCAAAAATACCGATTAAATCTCTCCCAAATCTTCCAAAATCTCTTTCCTTCTCTTCACGGCAAAGTTGCGGCAATTTCTTGTTTTAGAATTTCTACGCGTTTCTGAGCTTTCCTTTTTATTCTAAACTCTTCCTTAGATAGATACAAATCTTTGGGAAGGTTTTACAGCACTTTAATCTCTATAAAATTCCCTAAAACAGGTCACACACGTGACTTTCCATATATTT
>NW_020631545.1:638-1000 GCF_003573695.1 Papaver somniferum
AGTCTAATCGATTTCAACACCCATATCAGATTCCTAGACCCATAAGGAGTCTATCCTATGAAAATCATAGGTTTAATCGACCTCAAACTCCTTCAAATCAAGAACCCTAAATCTGCCAGAAATGTATCTACTTTCCCGCCTTTTGAATTTCAAATGTTGAAGATGGTTGCCCCTTATCCAGGGTAGGGGTGCGATTAGCAACTGCCTGGAAATGGGATTCCCCTTAGTAATTAGGTTACCCCTTATCCAAAGTGAGAGTCCGAATAGCAAATGTCCTCCGGGTGCTTTCCGACAACTTTTCGAGCCAATTTTTTCCAAAAATGTTTATTGGCCAAAAATACCTACAAATAAATAAAACACCA
>NW_020631546.1:0-674 GCF_003573695.1 Papaver somniferum
TATGAGTCAGTACATGTCAATACGTACTGCTTATAGCATGTCAATACAAAAACTCTTTTTGTTTCATCTAAGTACATGTCATTTTTTACAGGGTTAACATGTCTGACGTTGCTCCCAAACCAGACTTCTCCATCTATTCTCATGTATACCATAAGCAATATCATTTTGCATATGAGGTTACATCGTTTTCAACTTTAGAGGATTTGAAATTTTGCATCTGTAATATGTGGAGCTGGTTGACTCCATCGACTATTCTGGTTAACTATTTCCAGAATCAAGCGATACTTCCTATTCTTGCCGATGTAACACTCCAGGGCATCTCTGCATTACATTCTTCAAAGCAATCAGCTTTCTTTGATTTGCACGTGGATGTAATTTCAAATGGCGCATCTAGGCGTATGGAAGTTGACAGTAATGCATTCTTAGTTGTCAGTGCAAAGAATAGTTATTTGAAAGAAGGTAAAGAAGCCCCAAGAGTGTTTTTTTCAGATGGTTGGGATAAGATTTTTGATGATACATATCAATTATTCTAAGGTGGTGTTGATGCCGTACGTATAGCATGCCAAAAATACTGCATGAGAACTGGATATGAGGTAATTAAGAAGAAGAATGACCTTGAGAGATTCACCGCCGTATGTAGTGTGAAAGGTTGTTCATGGAAGCTTCACGCAACT
>NW_020631546.1:703-1000 GCF_003573695.1 Papaver somniferum
GTAGTGTGAAAGGTTGTTCATAGAAGCTTCGCGCGACTGCCATTGGTAGTTCTATTGATGTTTTTAAGATAAAGGAATATGTGGGTAGGCACACCTGTGGCGGTGGTTATATATTGAAGAATCCAAGAGTTACAAAAAAACTCATGAACAGTCTAATTCATGAGATGGTCAGGCACAACCCTCGCATAACACCAGCAGAGATCATAGATTATCTTAAAGTTGGTGGTGGCATTGAAATCCAGTATCACCACGCATATCATGCAATTGAGTTGTCGCATAAACAGATTTTTGGTAATG
>NW_020631547.1:0-314 GCF_003573695.1 Papaver somniferum
AGGTGCAGAAAATGTAGTAGCAGACCACTTGTATAGGCTTGTTGTGGATATCCTTAATGATTCTCCTCCTGCTAGGGATAGTTTTCCTGATGAACAACTGTTCTTTGTTACCCAAGCACCTTGGTATGCGAATATAGTGAATTATCTTGTTACTGGTCAAATGCCCCAACATTGGGGTAAACAAGATCGTTCTAGGTTTTTAGACGAGGTGAAGCACTTCTTTTGGGATGATCCTTATTTGTTTAAGTATTATCCAGACCAGATTATTAGGATATGTATACCTGAGAATGACCAGTCCAGTATTATTTCCTTTT
>NW_020631547.1:325-1000 GCF_003573695.1 Papaver somniferum
ATTATTAGGAGATGTATACCTGAGAGTGACCAGTCCAGTATTATTTCCTTTTGTCATGATCATGCTTGTGGGGGTCACTTTAGTGCTAAGAAGACTGCTGCTAAAATATTGCAGTGTGGATTCTATTGGCCTTCGTTGTTTAAAGACTCCCACAGTTACTGTGTTACTTGTGAACGTTTCCAGAAATTAGGAACCATTTCCCGTAGGAACATGATGCCCTTGAACCCTATTTTAGTTGTTGAGGTCTTTGATGTGTGGGGTATTGACTTTATGAGTCCGTTTCCTAATTCTTTTGGTAACTTATACATCCTGGTCGTTGTAGACTATGTCTCTAAGTGGGTTGAGGCGGTTGCGTGTAAAACCAATGACCATAGGATTGTGATTGAGTTCTTGAAAAATAATATACTTACAAGTTTTGGTACACCGCGAGCTATAATTAGTGATGGAGGGTCGCACTTTTTTAATGAACCTTTTAGGATTTTGATGAAGAAATATGGTATTACACATAAGGTAGCTACCCCATATCATCCACAGACTAGTGGTCAGGTAGAGGTTTCCAATAGTGAGATAAAACGTATATTAGAGAAAACAGTTAATCTTAATCGGAAAGACTGGTCGTCTAGGCTTACTGATGCCTTATGGGCTTACCGTACTGCGTTTAAGACCCCCATTGGA
>NW_020631548.1:0-376 GCF_003573695.1 Papaver somniferum
GCGCCGCCGACGCGGATTTGTGTTTAGGTAGCATTTTTAGATTTTTTTATTATTATTTTCATTTGTTCCTTTTTACGTTTCTTTGGGTGTGTCTTTGATTTGCAGGTTTGAAGTTGGATACTAAGGACTTGGAACAAAGCTTAAAGCTAAAAGAAAAGAAAAAAAGAAGACAAATAATTTTTTTTAGGATTTAGTTTTATTATTTTTTTTAATTTTTTTTTTTAGAATTGTATTAGGAATTTTTTGTAATATTTTTGCACTTTACTTTGGACTTGGACTGTGACGTTGGACATTTTTAAGTTATTTTTACCCTACGGAAGGGTACCTTAAATACAAACTGTGTGCAGGGAAGGACGACGATTACGATATCGTCTCG
>NW_020631548.1:412-626 GCF_003573695.1 Papaver somniferum
TTTTTTTTAGAATTGTATTAGGAAATTTTTGTAATATTTTTGCACTTTACTTTGGACTTGGACTGTGACGTTGGACATTTTTAAGTTATTTTTACCCTACGGAAGGGTACCTTAAATACAAACTGTGTGCAGGGAAGGACGACGATTACGATATCGTCTCGGCCCCTCGGGTTCGTACATGACATAGGAGTCATGGCCCGAGTCAACTTCAACG
>NW_020631548.1:637-859 GCF_003573695.1 Papaver somniferum
GTGGCCCGAGTCGACTTCAACGGTTCATCCCCCGTCTGGTACGGGAGGTAAGTCCATCGAAACACTCGCGAATCTCCTGTAAGCGAGTTACTGTATTCCTTAAGGTGATTCATTGATTGAGGACGAATTTGGACTGTTTTTAAATTCCTAGTAAAGGGAAAGGCCTGGCCAATACAAGATAAGGGTTCGGATTTCATCACCATTCCCTTCTTGCTCGCCTTA
>NW_020631549.1:0-587 GCF_003573695.1 Papaver somniferum
GATATATTGGAGGTTTTTAAGCAGGTTAATATCAACCTTCCATTATTAGATGCAATTAGGCAGATTCCCTCTTATGCCAAGTTCCTTAAGGACTTGTGTACGCGAAAGCGTAAGCTCAGTGTCCAGAAGAAAGCCTTCATAGCTAGTCATGTGAGTTCTATTATTCAGAATACCACTACTCCTAAGTATAAAGACCCAGGGTCCCCTACCATTGCTTGTACAATAGGTAAGTACCGTGTTGAGAAAGCGTTGCTTGACTTAGGAGCCAGTGTGAACTTACTGCCATACCATGTGTACCTTAAGCTAGGACTTGGTGAGATGAAACCTACACAGATGACACTTCAGTTAGCTGATAGGTCCGTTAAAATTCCTCGTGGTGTGATCGAGGATGTTCTCATAGAGGTCGACAAGTTTATATATCCGGTGGATTTTGTTATCCTAGATACCCAACCTATCCCTGACCCAGAGAACCAAATACCAGTGATTTTAGGTCGCCCGTTTTTAGCTACATCCAATGCGATCATTAACTGTCAAAACGGTATTATGAATTTGTCTTTTGGTAATATGACTATTGAGCTGAACATTTT
>NW_020631549.1:662-1000 GCF_003573695.1 Papaver somniferum
ATTTTTAATATTAGTAAGCTACCATCTGAACTAGATGACTCGAATATAGAAGAGGTGAACATGATAGGAACATTAGTCGAGGAGTCATTACCAAACACTTTGTTAGAAGATCCATTAGAGAAATGCCTAGCTTACTTTGGGATTTATTTTGATGATGATAAGGTGATTAATGAGGTGAATGCTTTGTTAGATTCAACCCCTTTGTTAGATACTAGTAATGGATGGAAACCTAAGTTCGAACCACTACCAGTTTCTAAGTCTACCCTAGTTCCTTCTTTAGAAGAGCCTCCTAAGTTGGACCTAAAACCATTGCCAGATACCCTGAAGTATGTGTTTTT
>NW_020631550.1:0-543 GCF_003573695.1 Papaver somniferum
TCAAAAGCCTCTAAACAAGCATCATCAAAGACAAACTTAACATCTTTTGCAAGCAAATTGCAAAGAGGTCTAGAAATCAAGCTAAAATCCTTAATGAATCGACGGTAAAAACCTACATGCCCTAGGAATGACCTAATATATTTTACGGTTTTTGGGACCTGTAAAGTCTTAATAAGGTCAAAGTTGGCTTTGTCTACCTCTATACCCTTCGAAGTGACGATGTGCCCTAATACAATTCCTGATTTAACCATGAAATGGCATTTTTCCCAATTAAGCACTAATTTTTTTTTCCTTACACCTAGTCAACACTAATGTCAAGTGATGCAAGAACTCATTGAAAGATGAACAAAACACTGAAAAATCATCCATAAAGACCTCTAAGAACCGTTCTACCATATCAGAAAATATGTTCATCATACAACGCTGAAAAGTTTCAGGGGCATTACATAGCCCGAAAGGCATGCGTCTATAAGCAAAGGTACCAAAGGGACAGGTAAAAGTGGTTTTCTCTTGGTCTTCTGGGGTAATAGCGATCTGATTATA
>NW_020631550.1:554-1000 GCF_003573695.1 Papaver somniferum
GTCTATACGCAAAGGTACCAAAGGGACAGGTAAAAGTGGTTTTCTCTTGGTCTTCTGGGGCAATAACGATCTGATTATAACCGGAGTAGCCATCTAAGAAGCAATAGTGACTATGTTCAGCTAATCGCTCTAGCATTTGGTCGATAAAAGGAAGGGGAAAGTGATCCTTCCTTGTGACCTTGTTCAATTTCCTATAGTCAATACACACACGCCATACCGTGGTCACCCGGGTTGGGATTAATTCATTGTTATCATTCTGGACTACAGTGATACCTGATTTCTTGGGGACAACCTGAAAAGGGCTGACCCACTTATTGTCTGAAATTGGGTAAATAATACCCGCATCTAACAACTTAAGAACCTCTTTTCGAACTACCTCTTTCATGTTAGTTCGAAAGAGGTAGTTCGAAAAGGGCTGACCCACTTATTGTATGAAATTGGGTAAA
>NW_020631551.1:0-210 GCF_003573695.1 Papaver somniferum
CCTACGATACATTTCTCCGGGGTGTAAAACACTGCTTTTTGAGCCCATTTCGCCGCAAGGGCTTATTTCTCTAAAAATTCCTACAAAGACATAAAAGAACACAATAAATACAAAATTGAGCACTAACAATACATACAATAGAGACATATTAGACACATAAATGCGTCTATCAACACCCCCAAAATTATTATTTGCTAGTCCTCGAGCAAA
>NW_020631551.1:357-664 GCF_003573695.1 Papaver somniferum
GTCTATCAAATACCCCCAAACTTATTATTTGCTAGTCCTCGAGCAAATTTATTCTAGAAAGGAAAATCATTTGAACCCCTAGGTGGCCCTAGTGGCGGAGTGTTGTCTCCGGAGGGTTTACCAGAGGTGTACCCACAAAACCTTTACTCCATACCTTAGCTATCTACGCAAAACCTTGGAAATCACTAAAGAACCTCCTTGGTTGGCATACAATTATTGACTCTAAGAGGAAGAACCCTGATGCGAAATTCCAATTGCTGTACACGAGTTTGCACTCAAGCATACTAAAATTCATATAAGTGACAGA
>NW_020631551.1:864-1000 GCF_003573695.1 Papaver somniferum
ACACATTTATTTAAGAACTAACAACATGATTGGACCTTGTGGACCGAAGCGCATGTTTCTTGTCAGCAGATTACATGGTGATTCCCGTGGATCCTGCATTCCACGCTTGTTTAGGCGACGGAGACAGGGAGAACAC
>NW_020631552.1:0-292 GCF_003573695.1 Papaver somniferum
AATCCTCCTAAGCATTAACTGTCTTTTCAAGGTACAGCTAATCAAAAGGTTCATATATACTGTTAAGTATGAGTTGCAGTTCTACAACACCGAATAAATCTAACTACAATGGATGCATTACATACACTGTGAAAGTTAAGTGTTGAAGTCCTAATACTAAATTCCATCCTAAACAATTAAGCATAACAAGGTTATTATCATGAACATGAACAACAAATAGCAAATTAGGGTTTCATCTAACCCTAGCAGAACAACTTAGAACATGAACTGTGAATTAAAATTAGAATTGAAA
>NW_020631552.1:492-1000 GCF_003573695.1 Papaver somniferum
ATTCCATCAAATGTGACATGTGCAAGACAGTAGAAGCTCACAGCAAAATGGAGATGTCAATCTAGCTATCAAAGGCACAATCCTAGCACTGATAACAAATAAAGATATGTGATAAGAGTGTAAAGTGTATCTACACATGTATAAAGAAAGATCAGATGTTATGACTACTAATCACCAAGAGATAGTTTCTCAGGCTAAGAACCGAGGTCGAAATCTAGCTAGCTGTCCAGACTTTACGAGAATTATGAATGAGTTGGAGGTATTTCACAATTACTCGCGTTGTACATCAATGGCATACACCCTTCCTTGCTTATAACACAAAAACACAAAAGATGACTCTTTACATGACTCTTATTTACATTGACTACTCTCTTTTATTTTTGGAACAAGAGAGGATGGAATTGATAAATACTTGATTTTTTTTTTGATTTTTTTTTTTGATATTTTTCTGAATATATACATCGTTTTTTTTTTTTAATTATTTACAACATGGTAACTCTTTTGATAC
>NW_020631553.1:0-645 GCF_003573695.1 Papaver somniferum
TATAACTTAGAAAGTCTATGTAAAAATCCTCAAGCTCGTCAACGCTAATAGACTAATCTAGCAATGGTCAAGAGAGGAATTAGCGACTACTGACTCGATTAATTAGAGATAACCTTAATTATAATAAATTAATCTAACAACGATTTAGATATGAAACTAGAATCATTGAATTGGTCTCGAAAAGTTATATCAAATGGACTGCTTGCACGCATCATTCGGACACCGGATGAAGATAACCCTACTGGCTGCACGTGTCGAAGCTAGTGATGACTAAGAGGAGTTTTGGGTTCTTCAGAGATGAAGAATGAAAGGGGTATTGTTGGATTAAGGATGTGGAGATATTTTGGTGGTGAATTAAGGAATTAGGGTTTTATAAAAGAAATTCAGAGAAGACTCAAAAGAGGGAATTGTTGTTCTAGGATGATGATTGGAGTTGGGTATTAAGTAATTAAGTAAATTAGGCTGGAATTGTATGTGAAATATTATCTCGGATGATGATATGTATGGTGGTGATTAAGTTCAAGATTTGAAAACATCAATTTTAAGGTTTTGGTAGAAATAAATTGGGGGAAGAGCAATTCAGTGGATGCTGGTATTGGGTAAGATTTTGATTGCTTTAATTTTGGTATTTGAAGGATTATTAAA
>NW_020631554.1:0-499 GCF_003573695.1 Papaver somniferum
TGAACTCAGCAACAGGGATGGAAGTAAAACGCCGCACAAAAAACAACAACAAGAAGAAAAATAGACCTAGAGATAGTCGCTGCTTATATGTTTTGAAAACAGAATTTCGAGTCATATTTATAGGATGAGATACTTGCAAATCAAGTTAGGTTTTGGTTTTCTTCAAACACAAGTTAAACTCGTAAAAGGAATTTCCCACAAATAAAACTCTTAAGAAAATATTTTTGGAATTTATTTCCTAAAGAAAAATTCGTCAAAAATAAATACGAGTAGAAGAGGAACTTGGTGCATGGTATACGCGCATGGGCATGGGTCGAAACATGTATTTTTCTCCCTACCCGCTCCACCCACATTATTTTACAACATATCCATGAGCACATGGTTATATAGTGGAGCACCTCTTTAGTTTTCCACAATGTGGGACTAAAGGTTCCATTTCATTCACTCAAAAATGAGTGAGTATCCTTAGACCCTTAGGTCATGAGATCAAACCACACCA
>NW_020631554.1:510-1000 GCF_003573695.1 Papaver somniferum
CCATGAGGTCTTGAACCTTGCTTAGTGAGAAGTTACCGGAACTACTAGCTAAACAGTGAACGCGATGTCTTGAACTGCTAGCGTTTGGTGTAGTTCAAATAATATCCACGCATGATATCCTCCAAGTGTTGCTAAGTTCGTGCCGTTTTGTCCATTTTGGCCCTGGACACATCATGTTTCTCATAATGCTCTAGAGAATCGGCTCCATTCTCATAGGAAGCGATCCACTTCCTCATTCAGATAGGTGAATTCCATCAAGAGTGTTTACTGCTACACCCCACTTCAATCTTAAATTGAAACTATAGAACTCATTAAGACTTAATTAAAAGTCATCCTCCACATGCAGTCACACTATCACATCAACACCATAGGGAAGGGACAGATAATAAAATTATCTGATAGTGTTTACCTTTACCCACCACAAATTAGTTGTCTCATTCGAAACCTTGATCTTGGGATCTCCAGTCAAAAAGGTTGAGTATCCTTCATG
>NW_020631555.1:0-403 GCF_003573695.1 Papaver somniferum
TTGGTCTTTGGTACCATCCAAGTTATTCCTTGTATTTGATTAGAACTCGCAGTTATTGCTTGAGTAAATCAAATCAAGAAGAGAGATATAAACTTGTTGATATACTTTTAATTGATTGAGTCTTGTTGATTCTCTTAAAAGTATATTCGAGTTTGTCCATACATATTGCTAAGCGAAATATTGGGTGGTGTTGTTAGACCCACGTTTTTTTCAAGGAAGTTTGGACACCAAGGAATTTCCAAAACCGAAAATATTCTCAAGATATGCAATATATTTCAGATTCGGTTTCCATAATTCCTGGAAATGCTTTGTCCAAATAATGACCGAAAATCTCTTAGAAAATCTCCAACTAGTAAATGCACATTACTAATTTTCATTTTCCAAATATAAAATTAAAAACCTT
>NW_020631555.1:414-1000 GCF_003573695.1 Papaver somniferum
AATGACCGAAAATCTCTTAGAAAATCTCCAACTAGTAAATGCACATTACTAATTTTCATTTTCCAAAAATAAAATTAAAAACCTTAAATAAAAGATTCTCAATTTATTTTATTCGATCCGGGATTTTCTTCCTTTAGCTATTAAGGAATAACTTTGAACAATTAAAGATAAGCGTTACTGCACATGTTCAAAGTATGTCGACATCTTTACTTTGTAAGTCCCCTTTCATACTTACAACCTTGAAACCGATTTGCCACACTTCCAAACAAGTTTAGAATTGGTTCATCTGACTTTCAAGAACTACGTGATTGATTAAGAACACCCAATCACCAAACATGGGTTTCACGGTTCTACCAAAACAAGTTTCGGTTCTACCTCCATGTGGGTACATTGCATAGTCACGCTGGTTACCAAAATTCGGTTGACTAGGTACTAGGATCGGTTCCCCACATATATATGGTATCTAACTTGTACTTGTTGCACATGTCCATAGGATCGGTTCCCCTTTTCCTAAAAACGTGTTGCACATGTCCATAGGATTGGTTCCCCTTTCTACTAAAAACTTGTTGCACCTCATACAAGGATC
>NW_020631556.1:0-235 GCF_003573695.1 Papaver somniferum
GTGGCCGGGCTCTCCTCTCAAATAGTCGACACCCCTTCTTATAACCTTCCCTTTCTTTTATTTCATTAATCAAAGAATCAAAATAAATTATTCTATGAAAATATCTTGCATGCAAGTTGATGTCGTCATCAATATCTTTGATTTCAATTCATTTGTTGTGTTTGTGCCTCGCCTATGAAACAATTTTATTCTGCTGATATATATGGAGATACCAGGCCAGCTACATTTTGTCATT
>NW_020631556.1:246-535 GCF_003573695.1 Papaver somniferum
CTTACGGCCCTGTGGCCGGGCTCTCCTCTCAAATAGTCGACACCCCTTCTTATAACCTTCCCTTTCTTTTATTTCATTAATCAAAGAATCAAAATAAATTATTCTATGAAAATATCTTGCATGCAATTTGATGTCGTCATCAATATCTTTGATTTCAATTCATTTGTTGTGTTTCTGCCTCGCCTATGAAACAATTTTATTCTGCTGATATATATGGAGATACCAGGCCAGCTACATTTTGTCATTTTTTTCATTGTGGTTGCTGATATATGGAAATACCAGGCCAACC
>NW_020631556.1:723-985 GCF_003573695.1 Papaver somniferum
GTTTGTGCCTCGCCTATGAAACAATTTTATTCTGCTGATATATATGGAGATACCAGGCCAGCTACATTTTGTCATTTTTTTCATTGTGGTTGCTGATATATGGAAATACCAGGCCAACCTCATTTCATCATTGTGGTTGCTAATATATGGAAATAGCAGGCCAACCCCATTTCATAATTGTGGTTGCTGATACATGGAAATACCAGGCCAACCCGGCTGCTAATACATGGAAATACCAGGCCAGCATAATAAGTGTTGTTGA
>NW_020631557.1:0-470 GCF_003573695.1 Papaver somniferum
GGAGAATACCGTTGTGGATCATCTCAGTAGACTTGTTATGTCTCAAGAAGAACTTCCATTACAAGACCGCTTTCCGGACGAACAACTTTTCTCCTTGGAAAATTCTACACCTTGGTACGCGGATATAGTGAATTACTTGGTGATAAGGAAGGTACCTAATACAATGTCTAACTTCCAAAAGATAAAACTTAAGAAGATATCCAAACAGTATGTGTGGGATGAACCATACTTATGGAAATATGGCGTGGATCAAATGATACGAAGGTGCGTGCCTAATTCCGAATTTCAATCTATTCTCTCTTTTTGTCACACTCTTGCTTGGTGGTGGCCATTTTGGTTCTAAACGTACCACTCTCAAAGTTCTCGAGAGTGGATTTTATTGGCCCACCTTGTTTGAAGATGCACATGTTTTTTGTAAATCGTGTGATAGATGTCAAAGAACGGGCAATCTAGGTTCTCGAAATCAAATG
>NW_020631557.1:481-1000 GCF_003573695.1 Papaver somniferum
GCCCACCTTGTTTGAAGATGCACATGTTTTTTGTAAATCGTGTGATAGATGTCAAAGAACGGGTAATCTAGGTTCTCGAAATCAAATGCCACTCACACTAATTCTTGCCGTTCAGATTTTTGATGTGTGGGGAATCGATTTTATGGGTCCTTTTGTCAATTCAAATGGAAATTTTTATATACTTCTTGCGGTGGATTATGTTTCGAAATGGGTGGAATCTAGAGCCACCAAAACTAATGATTCTCAAGTTGTTTGTGATTTTGTAAGAGAAAACATATTCACTAGGCATGATACACCAAAAGTAGTGATAAGCGATGGAGGCTCACATTTCAAGAAGGCTTTCCACGCTCTCCTCAAGAAGTACAACATTACACATAAGATTGGTACACCTTATCATCCACAAACTAGTGGACAGGCGAAATTTTTAAACCGGGAAATCAAGTCCATTCTTCAGAAAACCGTGAATACTACAAGGAAAGAATGGATCTTTAAGCTTAATGATGCACTTTGGGCGTATAG
>NW_020631558.1:0-650 GCF_003573695.1 Papaver somniferum
ACGGAGTCTGTTAATGATGGATCATCACAAGACGTATGTAGATTTACAAACAGTCTAAAGATCCCCGCCGATACTTTGATCTAGTTTGAGTGAATCTTATATCAGAAGAGAAGATTCTCAAGCATAAACAAACTAGGTGCAATCAAAGTTCAACAACCGTTAGTCAATCAAATCAATCAAAAACTAATAATAAACTGCAATTATCTAGTTTCCCACCAACGGTACTCGTAGATCTTCTCAATCCCAAAGAAGTCTTTAAAACGAGCAGTCGTAAGAGATTTCGCCTAATTAAGGTACTTTCCTCTCCGAATAGACGGCTCCACCAGTAACAAAAAAACTAGGTAGTTTTGCTGGCTCTGAGGATTAGTTTGCTTGAAATGAAAACTTCAATATTTATATACCAAGGAAATTTGGACACCAAGGAATTTCCAAAACCGGATATTCTCAAAGATATGCAATAAACTTCAACTACGTAGTTTTGACGGCTCCACCAGTAACAACACAACTAGGTAGTTTTGCTGGTTCTGAGAATAGTTTGCTTGAAATGCAAACTTCAATATTTATAGACCAAGGAAGTTTGGACACCAAGGAATTTCCAAAACCGAATATTCTCAAAGATATGCAATAAACCCAAAATCGATTTTCATAAT
>NW_020631558.1:661-1000 GCF_003573695.1 Papaver somniferum
TTCCAAAACCGAATATTCTCAAAGATATGCAATAAAGCCAAAATCGGTTTTCATAATTCCTGGAAATGCTCTGTCCAAATATTGACCGAAATCTCAGTAGAAAATCTCCAATTAGTAAATGCACATTACCAATTTTTATTTTCTAAAGATATGCATTTAATTGCTGGAAATTAAAAGCATATAAAACTAAAAACCTTAATTAAAAGATTCTCAATTTATTTCAATCCGGGATTCTCCTTTAATTATTAAGAAATATCTTTGAACAATAATAGATAAGAATTATTTCACATGTTCAAAGTATGTCGACATCTTTACTTTGTAAATCCTTTTTCATATTTA
>NW_020631559.1:0-568 GCF_003573695.1 Papaver somniferum
GCTAAAAAGTGCATATTTCTATATATTTTTCTTGGCATTTAACTCATCTTTTGTGCATTAATTCTACATTTTATCCCATATTCTGTATTTTCTTTGTTTTCAAGAATAAATATTTTTATTAATTAATTTTGCATTTTTAGGTAATAAATAAAGTTTGGATGAATAGCGGAGCGGAAAAGAGCAGAAAAGCGGTGAAAAGCCGGGAGGAATTACACAAGGAAGCCGCGAAGAATGTTGTGCACAAGACCAAAAGGCTAGAAGTGGGCTTGAAGAGGAAGAATTGTTCTTAAAGAAGATATGGGCTTGGCATACCCAAGGCCCAAAACCCTCACCCAAATCCATTTCATATATCCATGCCCGTTTCCCTTTATAGCCGTCAGATTGGATCATCTCAGCATCTTACGGTCGCAGCATCGCCAGTCATCAAAGTCTGAAGCTCCTGTCTAACACTACAGAACCTAACTCCATCTTGAGCCGTCAGTTTCGTTGTACTTCCGCATCCAACGGTCGCTCCTCGCTTCCTTCTGTATCGCCGTTAGATCGATCCATCATCTTCGCATCCAACGTC
>NW_020631559.1:579-1000 GCF_003573695.1 Papaver somniferum
AGCTCCTCGCTTCCTTCTGTATCGCCGTTAGATCGATCCATCATCTTCGCATCCAACGTCTCATCCTCGCTGTTCATCAACAATTGCTAAACCCGCCTAACACCCAAGTATCGAACACCGATACCCTTCAGCCAAACACACCTTACCCAAATTCTCATCTTCCTCCTTCGAGCAGTCGAGCTCTGCTCCTGCCAACTCCACCATGTCCGCCACCACCACTGCCGTACCACCAAACGCCACTCCTTCACACCGTACACCACCACCAACTCCACTATAATCATTCCCCCCATATTCTAGCCATCTATCCTACCAATTTCTTTTCTTTTCTTTCTCAGAAAACCCTAGGAAAGAAATCGGTACAATAGCTAGGGCTAGAGAAGAAATAGAAGCATGGGAATGGAACAGAGGACCAAGGAGAAGA
>NW_020631560.1:0-348 GCF_003573695.1 Papaver somniferum
TTATGGTGACGCAGGGAATCATAGCGGCATGAGATCACTAGCTGACAAAGCAAAAATGCAAGAATATTACTGGACCACAATGATACAAGATGCTGCAAGAATGTCCCGACGATGTGAAGAATGTCAGCGTTTCGCCAAAAAGATACACGCACCAGCAACAACGTTGAATTCTGTGGATAGTCCGTGGCCATTTGCAAAATGGGGCATAGATATCGTTGGGCCTTTCATCGAAGGATCAGGGAAAAGACGATTTTTGATAGTAGCCACGGACTACTTCAGTAAATGGGTGGAAGCCAAAGCCTTAGACAGGATCAGAGACGTGGACGTGTTTACTTTCATATTCCAAAA
>NW_020631560.1:398-1000 GCF_003573695.1 Papaver somniferum
CCAGGATCAGAGACGTGGACGTGTTTACTTTCATATTCCAAAACATTATTCGTAGGTTCAGCATACCAGCGGAAATCGTGTCCGATAATGGTAAACAATTACAGGGGAAAAACATAGACATGCTCTTCGACACTTTCAAAATAAGAAAAAACAAGTCCACCCCCATATACCCTCAAAGCAACGGACAAGCGGAAGCTACTAACAAGACCCTCGCCCTTATCCTCAAAAAGCAATTAGACGAACACAAGGGGCGATGGTGTGAACATCTACACAATGTATTATGGGCATACAGGACAACACGAAGATCTGCCACTGGGGAGTCCCCATTTCTCCTCACTTATGGAGCTGAAGCAGTCATCCCAACAGAGATCCTCATGCCAACCACAAAGACCGAAGCATGGGAGAAAAATCTCACAACAGACATGATGTTAGAGAGACTGGACGACCTGGAAGAAAGGAGGGAAGCAGCATTGCAAAAGATGGAAAATTATCAACGGAGACTAGCGAGAGAGTACAACAAAAAGGTTAAGCTTCGAAATTTTGTAGAAGGGCAATATGTGCTAAGAACAATCCCACAATATCAACGAGAGAAGAAATGGGGA
>NW_020631561.1:0-145 GCF_003573695.1 Papaver somniferum
AGGTGGGCCCATCACATGCAAGACAATATCATGCTTTTTAAATGAAATTAATTCATTTCCTTGGTGGTGTCATATACTATGGAAAGTGGAGATTCGCTAATACTTTACAATGTTTCGTCATATTATGACACGCGGCACAATATTA
>NW_020631561.1:345-635 GCF_003573695.1 Papaver somniferum
TTCGAAATTTGTCTTGAGTAATAAATAGAGATTAGTCGAGTTTATATGATTGAATTGGTGAAAATTGAAAACCTTAACAACCCGTTACCCATTTTTTTTATTGTTAGAATTATTTATTATTCATTCTATCCCGAATATCTGAAAAATCGTCAAACATCACCTTATTGATTTGTTAGTTTTTGGTATTAGTTAGTAGTAGTATTTTCACACTCCTCGTGGGAACGACCTGTATTTTCCATTATCTACTAGTTAGACACTGTGCACTTGCAGTATTATTATTGTAGGTTTCC
>NW_020631561.1:646-1000 GCF_003573695.1 Papaver somniferum
ATTTTCCATTATCTACTAGTTAGACACTGTGCACTTGCAGTATTATTATTGTAGGTTTCCGAACCTACCAAGTTTTTGGCTCCGCTGCCGGGGAGTGGTTGCAAAATACTCTCTATTTGATATCATTGTATATAGTTTATTTTTATTTTAGTTTTAGTTTTTGTACATAATTTATTTTCCTTTTTCTTTTAGATTTTCTTTAGTTTTTTTTTTACGCAGTTTGTTTGATTATTTTTTTAGGTACCTTAGTGATTGAAGTGCTATAATTGAAACCAATAGTGGGCGAAAAGAAAGTATGCACTCGCAAAGCTTTTGCAAGAGCGACTTGGAAGATCCATTAGAGGTTTTCTTAGC
>NW_020631562.1:0-130 GCF_003573695.1 Papaver somniferum
TGGGTATATGAATATATTTTGAGTGTTGGAATGGCCTGAGTTGGGCCCAATCGCCGGATATTTTTCACAACAGTTAAAAAAGGAAAATAGGGTTTCAAGTTGATTTATGGAAATTAAAGGAGACTAAAGG
>NW_020631562.1:330-661 GCF_003573695.1 Papaver somniferum
TTTTGAACTATAATCGCCTAGAATTAAATTCTGAACCACTTGAAAATGAAAAATGGCCGAATCTTTAGTCCCAGTTTCTCGCACCAGTGTTAATATTTTTATTGTATATATTTATCTTTTTTATTAAGTTTAAAAAATTATCCTTCACAAGTCCGAGAGTTTGAACCTCATTACTACAACCCCAGAAAAAACATCAATCATTTTGGCGTCGCTGCCGGGGATTTGTGCTTAGGTAGAATTTTTAGGTTTTTATTATTTTTTTTACTATTATTTGTTCCTTTTTACGTTTCTTTTTGTGTCTTTGATTTACAGGTTCGAAGTGGAATACTAA
>NW_020631562.1:861-1000 GCF_003573695.1 Papaver somniferum
TAAGTTCGCTGAAATGAATAACTTAGTTATGGACGAAAATAATGCAATGAGTGAACTTTCTTTACCTGATTTCCTAGATTACGTCAGGAATTCATGTGAGTCGGTCCAAAAGCTTTTGTTAGAGACCCAGAATAGAACT
>NW_020631563.1:0-337 GCF_003573695.1 Papaver somniferum
TTAGCATTATCCATCAAAGAGAATCGAAAAACTTTCAACATTGCACCATCCGCTTTAACATCCGCTGAAAGCATGGCCATGACAATGGTGTGGAAGTCCATAAGATGCTTGTTTGGGTCTTCATTCACCATGTCATGGAACTTTGGTAATTCTCTAAGCAACCCCGGCTTGATCTCAAAAGTAGAATTTGATTGAATACACCCTTTTTGTGTATTCAACTTGTGAGAAGCCAAGTCCTTGAGTGTACGATTTGCATCACCCATTGCTTCTTCTTCTTCTTCAAAAGGTGGTTCTTGTTCAACCGGTACCTCTTGTTGTAACTCTTCTTCCACTGCTA
>NW_020631563.1:356-674 GCF_003573695.1 Papaver somniferum
ATACACCCTTGTTGTGTATCCAACTTGTGAGAAGCCAAGTCCTTGAGTGTACGATTTGCATCACCCATTGCTTCTTCTTCTTCTTCAAAAGGTGGTTCTTGTTCAACCGGTACCTCTTGTTGTAACTCTTCTTCCACTGCTACCTCTTGTTCTTCCGTTGTACCTTGACTTGGTTGGAGTATTGTGCCTCTTCGAGTGGCTATTCCGCACCTTGGATAGTTTCAATCTTTAGAAGCCAGGGATTAGGTACCTGAAAACAATTCTCACAAACAAGTAAGAAACAAGACAAGAAACAAAAAGCAAATATGGAAGCAAAAA
>NW_020631563.1:874-1000 GCF_003573695.1 Papaver somniferum
AATTCTCACAAACAAGTAAGAAACAAGACAAGAAACAAAAAGCAAATATGGAAGCAAAAATACTGAAAAGAAACTAAAAACTTAATAACAAGCCGATGCCTCCCCGGCAGCGGCGCCAAAACTTGA
>NW_020631564.1:0-645 GCF_003573695.1 Papaver somniferum
TATAACTTAGAAAGTCTATGTAAAAATCCTCAAGCTCGTCAACGCTAATAGACTAATCTAGCAATGGTCAAGAGAGGAATTAGCGACTACTGACTCGATTAATTAGAGATAACCTTAATTATAATAAATTAATCTAACAACGATTTAGATGTGAAACTAGTATCATTGAATTGGTCTCGAAAAGTTATATCAAATGGACTGCTTGCACACATCATTCGGACACCGGATGAAGATAACCCTACTGGCTGCACGTGTCGAAGCTAGTGATGACTAAGAGGAGTTTTGGGTTCTTCAGAGATGAAGAATGAAAGGGGTATTGTTGGATTAAGGATGTGGAGATATTTTGGTGGTGAATTAAGGAATTAGGGTTTTATAAAAGAAATTCAGAGAAGACTCAAAAGAGGGAATTGTTGTTCTAGGATGATGATTGGAGTTGGGTATTAAGTAATTAAGTAAATTAGGCTGGAATTGTATGTGAAATATTATCTCGGATGATGATATGTATGGTGGTGATTAAGTTCAAGATTTGAAAACATCAATTTTAAGGTTTTGGTAGAAATAAATTGGGGGAAGAGCAATTCAGTGGATGCTGGTATTGGGTAAGATTTTGATTGCTTTAATTTTGGTATTTGAAGGATTATTAAA
>NW_020631565.1:0-256 GCF_003573695.1 Papaver somniferum
AGAGTATAGGTGTCAGGTGTTGTAGTGTTGAGCCGAACATCAAAATCTGATGCACATCGAAGCGAAAGCGTTGGATTATCAATTCTAGATTGATTCTAACGGCAATATGGAAGCAGGTCTTGAGCGACCGTTGGATGCGTGACACAACGAAACTGACGGCTCAAGATGGAGTTAGGTGCTATAGTGTTTGACAGGAGCTTCAGATTTTGATGCACTATGATGAAGCGACCGTAGGATGCTGAGATGATCCAATCTG
>NW_020631565.1:337-613 GCF_003573695.1 Papaver somniferum
TCCTCTTGGCTTCCACCACTTTTCTGCTCTTTTCCTCTCCGCAATTCATCCAAACTTTATTTGGTACCTAAAAATGCAAAATTAATTAATAAAAAAATATTTATTCTTGAAAACAATGAAAATACAGAATATGGGTTAAAATGGAGAATTAGAGCACAAAAGATGAGTTAATTGCCAAGAAAAATATATATAAATATGCACTTTTTAGCACTCATCAAATACCCCCAAACCTGAATTTTACTTGTCCTCAAGTAAAACAAAACTAAGGAAATCCTA
>NW_020631565.1:749-1000 GCF_003573695.1 Papaver somniferum
AAATTGGGTTTCAATATAATGTTTATGACAGAACATTGTCAGCATACATGGAATTGGTGCAAACACTAGAATCACAAATCCCAAACATCAAATTCCGACACCTGGCAAGAAAGGAACTCAGGCACGCGGATGCCCTGGCCTACATATCATCGATGCTCAGAAACGAGGACGTCAAAGCAATCAAAGTAACCAGGATTTACGAGCCTTCAATTGATATTCAAGAACTCTGCGCTGCACAGCAGAGGAACCAC
>NW_020631566.1:0-453 GCF_003573695.1 Papaver somniferum
GCGAGTTACTGGACTCCTTCGTATGCATATATGTTGAGGACTGAATACGGACATTTATTTTTCTAGTAAAGGGAAAGGCCTTGCCATACAAGATAAGGGTTCGGATTTCATCACCGTTCTCTTCTTGCCCGCTTTAGGAACACGTAACCTACGCGAACCTAAGCCTAAAATTTTGACTAGAACGAGACCGATAGGGTAACGAGCTTAACAGGAAAGTCATTCGAAAAATATTGGTTACTCTTTTAAGCATACTTCGAAGTTCTTGACGGTTTCTGTAAGTTGAATGCGTGACTGCGCCGCCTTGTAATACCGGTGAGGCCTTGGGTATCAAAGCTCCACCGAGCTTCCCTCGCCTCTATTCAACTTACGTTAACTCGGATTGATTCCAGATGGGTTTGCTTAAATTGTAACGAATTTCCGTTCGAAGGATTTGAAGCTGGTCTAGAAACAATC
>NW_020631566.1:464-1000 GCF_003573695.1 Papaver somniferum
ACTCGGATTGATTCCAGAGGGGTTTGCTTAAATTGTAACGAATTCCCGTTCGAAGGATTAGAAGCTGGTCTAGAAACAATCTAAGTGGAGCCATCATGCTTTTTGTTTGCTAGAAATCAATAGGTTTGATTTGGTTGAGTCGGCCTTGATCTGTGTTTGCTTACCCTTCCAATTTAGAAAATTATATTGTATGCCTGAACGTAAAAGAGACTCACTAGGTAGATTTGTTAAAGAGAAACCTAGTAGTTCGAAGCGTCTCGATTACCTTAATCTAGAAAGTCCAACTTTTGAAGAGACTGTTTTTTAACGTCCTTTGACTGAGGAGAGAATCCATGTTGCTCCGATAGCCAGAAATGGAAACTTTGAAAGCTTTGTTGAATCCAACTAGGACTACTCGTCCTTCGTGTATTAAGTTAGCTGAAACGGAGGCACCCTATGAACTGAAACCTGGGACCTTACAGATGCTCCCAATCTTTTTAGGGAAAGAAAATGAAAACCCTTATTACCATGTTAGGGATTTTGAGGAAATTTGTAGT
>NW_020631567.1:0-409 GCF_003573695.1 Papaver somniferum
AGGTCGTTTGATTAGTGATAAACCTAGTAGTTCTTCTTGTGAAGGCGGGGAGCTCGAAGACTCTTCTTTTGAGAGCCCTGTTTTTGAAAACTTTAGTTTTGAGAATCTGTCTCTTCGTGAGGAAAATACCCCTAGTACTTCAGCTGTGCCAGCAATGGAAACTTTGAAAGATTACATGTTCCCTACTAGGTCCACCCGAGCTTCGTGCATTAAATTGCCAGCCACTACGGCTAATTTCGAGATAAAACCTAGTATTCTTCAGATGATCCCTATATTCTTAGGGAAAGATGATGAGAACCCTTATTTTCATATTAGGGACTTTGAGGAAATTTGTGGGACAATTAGAATAAAAGACCTTACTGATGAAGTCTTGAAACTTAAGGTGTTTCCCTTTTCCTTGAGAGATAAA
>NW_020631567.1:609-1000 GCF_003573695.1 Papaver somniferum
TTCTTGCACTTTGAAGCCTTTTGTGCACTGAAGTCAGTGCACAATCCTCACCTTGCCCTTGGCTTCCAAGCCTTGGTTCTTTGCTGCTTTACCTTGCTGTTTTCTTAGCTGTTTCTTTGCTGCTTTACCTTGCACCCTTGGTTCATGCTATTTACCTTGCTTTGCTCACTGCCATAGTGCATTGTCACCATTGTTAGCTTAGGTTTCTCTTGTATGCTCCCACTCCCTGTGGACTGACCCCCTGCTTACCTTCTATATCATAACTTGGCCTTGTATACTTGCAAGCTTTTGTGTGTCTTTGCATTTCACACCATAAAGCCAAGACATGGCTGAAGAACCTACCATCTGAATCCATTGAAACATGGCAGGAACTTATTGCTGCTTTCTATAT
>NW_020631568.1:0-247 GCF_003573695.1 Papaver somniferum
AGTTACTGTTGGGTTTTGCCTTGAATAATGGAGTTCAAAACTTGCTTTCGCCAATATCCGGTAATCTCTTTCCTTTTTCTACACTTAGCATCGTTCTCATGGTATGTGTTATAATCATGTTTATCTTTTGAAACATTGAGGAAAATGTTTAGTTTAGGTTTGGGGGTGAAAAGTAGATACTTTGATAACATGCTATAATTGAAAACAGAACTCTTTCTTTTTGAAAAAAAAAATGAAAAAATGAAAA
>NW_020631568.1:359-1000 GCF_003573695.1 Papaver somniferum
AAAAATTTGAAAAAAAAACATAAAAATGGAGCTCATTTACCTTGAAATGTTGACTCTTGTGCATGTATGTAAACATAAGGATTCTTAGTCTAGATATTTAGGCACCCTGATTCTAGCACAATTGACATAATGATAAGAAACTTGCACGCGCACGATCTACCAATACATGTATGGCCTCGATCTTCAAGGTGTTTGATAGGAAGTTACGATTGCCAATCACTTTAGAATACTGAACGAAACTTGACTAGCTTGTTCTTTGGTTGGTTGGGATAGAAGGTGGAGGTTACATTAAGAAAGACAACCATCGAATTTAACTGGGTGCATCAAAAAGGGCTACCTCTTGCAAAGTGTCATGTAATTTTTTGTTTCTTTTTGCTTATGTATCAAAAGAGTTACCATGTTGTAAATATTTTTTTCAAAAAAAAAAAAAAAAAAAATCAAATATTTATCAATTCCATCCTCTCTTGTTCAAAAAATAAAAGAGAGTAGTCAATGTAAATAAGAGTCATCTTTTGTGTTTTTGTGTTATAAGCAAGGAAGGGTGTATGCCATTGATGTGCAACGCGAGTAATTGTGAAATACCTCCAACTCATTCACAATTCTCGTAAAGTCCGGACAGCTAGCTAGATTTCGACCTCGGT
>NW_020631569.1:0-369 GCF_003573695.1 Papaver somniferum
ACTTGATAAACAAATCTGTCTCACACAGAAAATTCTATTGAATAGATAAATTTGTCTCCCATAAAAATACCTACGAGTTTTTGTTCCGTATTTTGATAAATCAAGGTGAACAGGAACCAATTGATACGCCGGTCTTATATTCCCGAAGAAAAGCCCAGTAATATCAATCACCTCACAATAATATTAATTTCATGGAGCGAAACAAGATATTGTCGAATCACAAACGATGAGACGAAGGTGTTTGTGGCTACTTTTTAGCTTACCTATCGGAGATTAAATCTCGAGCAAATCTTAGAGAAGATAGTACTCAATACGATAGAACAAAGTAAGATCAGAACATGCAACTACAGAGAAAATAGTTGGGTATGT
>NW_020631569.1:380-1000 GCF_003573695.1 Papaver somniferum
ATCTTAGAGAAGATAGTACTCAATACGATAGAACAAAGTAAGATCAGAACATGCAACTACAGAGAAAATAGTTGGGTATGTTTCAAAATCTCAATGAAGTCTTTAAGTCGTTAACCTATAATGGTTTTAGGAAAAACCTAGGTTAAAGGAGAATCGACTCTAGTCGCAACTAGTATCACACATGAGGTGTGGGGATTAGGTTTCCCAGTTGCTAGAGTTCTCCCTTATATAGTCTTCAAATCAGGGTTTGCAATCAATGCTACCTCGGTAAAAATTCATTTAATATTCACCATTAGATGAAAACCTGATTAGAGTCAAGCTAATATCTTTCAACCGTTAGATCGAACTTAGCTTGTTATACACAAATGAAATGTAACTTCATTTAGGTATGAGTAACCGTACCCAAACGTGTGCACATAGTTGGCTCAACAATAGTTAACATAAGTTACCCATATGAACACTTTCACATCAACCTTTTTCATCTAAATCACAACTAGTTCAAATGACTCAAATGAAACTAGTTATGGTGTTGTTCAATTATTTATATTCTCATAGAAGTATACAAGACACAACTGAAGAAAAATCGATTTTGATTCACTTGAATCAATTCATGAACATTA
>NW_020631570.1:0-295 GCF_003573695.1 Papaver somniferum
TCTGGTTGCAAGATTACCATATACAGACCCGATATTCTCGTCCAGGAGAGGTTTGAGGTGTCAGATATATCATATTGGATGATACAACAACCTATTACTGAACTCAGGTTGTAAGATTACGATATACAGATCCGATGTTCTCGTCCAGGCGAGGTTTGAGGTGTCAAATATATCAGATTGGATGAAACTGCAACCCATAACTGAACTCTGGTTGCAAGATTACCATATACAGACCTGATGTTCTCGTCGGGAGAGGTTTGAGGTGTCAGATATATCATATTGGATGAAACTGCAA
>NW_020631570.1:495-799 GCF_003573695.1 Papaver somniferum
ATATGGTAATCTTGCAATCTGAGTTCAGTAATAGGTTGCAGTTTTATCCAATCTAATATATTTAACACCTTAAACCTCGTCGGGACGAGAACATCGGGTATGTATATGGTAATCTTGCAATCTGAGTTCAGTAATGGGTTTCAGTTTCATCTAATCTGATATGTTTGACACCTCAAACCTCGTCTGGACGAGAACATCCGGTCTGTATATGGTAATCTTGCAATCTTAGTTCAGTAATAGGTTGAAGTTTCATCCAATATGATATATTTGACACCTCAAACCTCGCCTGGACGAGCACATCGGG
>NW_020631571.1:0-596 GCF_003573695.1 Papaver somniferum
CAATTAATATGTTCTAAGGCAATAGCTCTAGTAAAAATTGCATTTCTATGTACGTTGATTCAAGAAAATATGAAGGAAGTCAAATTTCACAATAGAAGAAGGATGAAAGACCATGCAGAACTAATCCAAATCCTAACGAATTTCATGTATCTTGAATGAAATAGAAAGACAAAAGCAACACAAAAAGAAATAGTTCATAAAAATGTTGAATTTTATATACGTTAACTCAAAAAAGTCTACACACTTCGTGATAAGTCGGAAATTGATTTCTGAGACTAAATTGTAAACTAGATAAACTCATATTTAACAGAAAAATCTTGACAAATGTATTGTAATCACAAATAATATGTTTAAAGGCATTACATTTAGTAGAAATTGCATTTCTATGTACGTTGATTGAAGAGAATATGAAGGAAGGAAAATTTCACAATAGAAGAAGGATTAAAGACCAAGAAGAACTAATCCAAATCCTAACAAATTTCATCTATCTTGAATCAAATAGAAAGACAAAGCCAACACAAAAATAAAGAGTTCATAAAAATGTTGAATTTTATTTACGTTAACTCAAAAAAGTCTACACACTTCGTTATAAGTCG
>NW_020631571.1:607-1000 GCF_003573695.1 Papaver somniferum
ATGTTGAATTTTATTTACGTTAACTCAAAAAAGTCTACACACTTCGTTATAAATCGGAAATTAATTTCTGAGACTAAATTGTAAACAAGATAAACTCATCTTTAACAAAAAAAAATTGAAAAATGTATTGTAATTACAGTTAATATATTCTAAGGCAATAGCTCTAATAAAAATTGCATTTCTATGTATGTTGATTCAAGAAAATATGAAGGAAGTCAAATTTCACAATAGAAGAAGGATGAAAGACCATGCAGAACTAATCCAAATCCTAACAAATTTCATGCATCTTGAATGAAATAGAAAGAAAAAACCAACACAAAAAGAAAGAGTTCATAAAAATGTTGAATTTTATATACGTTAACTCAAAAAAGTCTACACACTTCGTTATAAGTC
>NW_020631572.1:0-435 GCF_003573695.1 Papaver somniferum
GACACCTTCCTTCAAGAACATCTGGCTTCAACTTTTGCCCGAAGAGGATTCTCTACTTCTCACGATGTGCTTCCTAGCTTGTGACGGCTCACACTTCTACATACCTAGGTGGCATGTCATAGACGTCCTGTGTAATTTGCGAGGGAAAATCCAATAAAAGGTTGTGAAAAAGCGAGATCTAACAAACAAACCCAATATTTCGCTTAGCAATCTGTGTGGACAAACTCCAATATACTTTCTTGTAATCAACTAGACAGTCAGACTCAATCTAGATTAAAAGTATATCAAAGAGTTTATATCCCAATCTCTCGATTTGATGTATACTCAAGCAAATAGAAATCTGCGAGTCTTTATCAAATACTAGAGAGATAACTTGGATGGTACCAAAGACCAATATCCAAGTGTCAATCAATTTAAATCAACAACCAAAAGGTC
>NW_020631572.1:474-1000 GCF_003573695.1 Papaver somniferum
AGAGAGATAACTTGGATGGTACCAAAGACCAATATCCAAGTGTCAATCAATTTAAATCAACAACCAAAAGGTCGGATATTCTAATTGATTGAACAACGCACAACCTGTGATATTTCAATTATATAACAAAATTTAATGCAGAAAAGAAATAACACAGACACCAGAATTTTGTTAACGAGGAAACCGCAAATGCAGAAAAACCCCGGGACCTAGTCCAGATTGAACATACACTGTATTAAGCCGCTACAGACACTAGCCTACTCCAAATTAACTTCGGTCTGGACTGTAGTTGAACCCCAATCAATCTCACACTGATCCAAGGTACAATTATGCTCATACGCCTCTGATCCAAGCAGGATACTGCGCACTTGATTCCCTTAGCTGATCTCACCCACAACTAAGAGTTGCTACGACCCAAAGTCGAAGACTTTAATAAACAAATATGTATCACACAGAAAAGTCTACAGTAATAGGTAAATTTGTCTCCCAGAATATACCTACGAGTTTTGTTCAGTCTTTTGATAAA
>NW_020631573.1:0-1000 GCF_003573695.1 Papaver somniferum
CATTTATTTTTTCTTACAAAACAGCATGGATTTATAGCTGTGGGCACCTTGGACTGAAAAATCTTGAAAGAACCATAGAGTTTAGGATTTCGATCATGGAACCAGGTTTCATGCATCGAGGAGTCTTGTACTGTGCAACTTATGAACCTTGGTTGATTGCATGATCCATCAGCTTACAAAACGTTCCTGTCTCTACAATCTTTATCTCTAGGGTCCAATTAATTTCTTGTTATTGCGCATATAACGATACTCATAACCGAGGAATTCTTCCATTACCATACAACATTCCTCAAGCACTTTCTGAGGAATTACGGCATTGTTATTGTTTCCCTGAAGTTCCCAATAGAGCATATAGTGTCCTGGAAAAGTTGATGTATCAGGAAAACTAGTGTATTCAACAAGAGAGACATTAGACATAATCATAAGATGGTCAACTTCTCTTTTCACTGCATTTTGAAGCTCAGTTTCGTTTGTCTTGTCCATATCAATGCTTAGAACTACATTTCTTCTCCGCATGAAATTGAACTGAGGAGCATTGTTCTTGAACCCAGCAACTCGTAGCACGTCTCCAACTCTATACCGATAAAGTCCTTGCATCTATGTATGGTAGAGCACGAAAGACTAAAATGGGCTAATGAAGAAAGCGAAGAAAGCGAGGGTGTATGGGACAAAAAATAAATCCACATAATACATAAGCGTAAGATCAGCACGTACTTGAAGAAATAGTGTGTAATAAAAATTCTTGAATATAATCAAGTTACCTGCATAATTGGTGACAACAAGCTCATATTCCCGTCCAAGCTCAACCTTGACGAGATCAACCAGTTCTGGATGATGTTGTTTTTTCTCCTGGTTGAAGTTGTCCTTTTGATTATCATCTTCCCCGAGTATCGGCAAGAACTCAAAATATGCCAATGTAGGGATAAGGGTGTAAGAAACTTCAGGTGGCTTAGTTAGAGGGTCAAGGTTTATACCTAAGAAGCATTCTGAACATGCGTAC
>NW_020631574.1:0-272 GCF_003573695.1 Papaver somniferum
GGAAGTTACTGCAAGGAAAATACCAGAAGAGGCTACCTTCAGCATCAGAAAAGTTGGTGAAGAACATAGTTGTGTTGGTCCTGGAGATCATACGAATCCTGCTTGCAATGCAAGGTTTGTAAGTGAGTATTTGAAGAAGAAACTAACAGCTACGTCAACAATTCCAAAGGCTCGGGAGATAATTGATGACTGGATATGGCCAGCTTTTGATACATATGTTCCATATTGGGTTGCAAATGATGCAAGGGTAAGACTTTGCGTATTTTTTTTAA
>NW_020631574.1:283-587 GCF_003573695.1 Papaver somniferum
ACGGGAGATAATTGATGACTGGATATGGCCAGCTTTTGATACATATGTTCCATATTGGGTTGCAAATGATGCAAGGGTAAGACTTTGTGTTTTTTTTAAGTTCTGTTCAAGTTTGTAGTTAAATATGTCAAGCCCCTCCTATGCAAGTTTATAGTTACGTCTTACATAGTAGTTTTAAAATTATTTTGCTCATTTGTGCAGAATATGGTTTTACAACACTTCAATGGTAGTTATGAGGAATCTTTTGCAAAGATTCCGAATTTGTGTTCGGCAGTTACAAGTCTCAACAATGATAGCATCGCCA
>NW_020631574.1:787-1000 GCF_003573695.1 Papaver somniferum
TTTGCAAGTTGCTAACCATGTACTCTCAGATGGTTATGTTGTTGTTTGCCAAGAGAAATGCAGTAGCTGCCAAATGGAAAAGTGGTCAACTAGTCCCTGCTGCACTCGATCTAATTAAGAAGATGACAGATAACATAAGCCAGTTTAAGACTAGTCCTTCACAGATATTAAAATTGTATGAAGTTACTAACAGGGCCACAGGAAAAGTGTTTA
>NW_020631575.1:0-9642 GCF_003573695.1 Papaver somniferum
CGAACTTCTTCGTCGTGCAAATACTAATTGTGAAAGGGAAGAAGAGGATCCAAGGCAAGGACAAATGATATTACATGGTAGAGAAATATTGAGAGACGAATATGAGCACGAACGAGAGACTGCACGTTCGAGAGATAGACAAAGAAAAATGGAAGAATTAGAAGAAAGATAATTACAAAGCGGATTGCGTCACATTGATAATCGAGTAAGAGGACGCGAGCGACGTCACATAGGTGATATAGATCATGGTCGGGTTACACCACAAGAAAGAGAAATATCAAGACATTGATATGATCGCACAGGCAATGAACAAAGACATGATAAATTACAAATTAAAGCAAATCCTGAAAGGCGTAGGCGAAGATGAGATGAAACTGAACAACATGAGATACAAGAGGAAATACGCCAAAACAATCATGAGAATAGATTGAGACAAGCAAGATTAAAAAGACCCATGCGAGAGGATCTGGATCAATCATTAAGCGAAGAAATTCTTAAGGAGATGGCAGAATTAAGAGAAATGATGGAAGAAGACAACTAGAGGAAGCAGTGAAGGAAGATGGAAAAACTCCATTTAAAAAAGAAATTCAAAGAGCACTGATACCATCTAAGTGCAGTTTACCGGCATTTACAAGTATATTTGATGGAAGCGCATGTGCGATACAACATGTGAAAGTTTATTCTAGATGTTTATTGCAGTGGGAAAATTATGATGCAGTAATCTGCAAATATTTTGCTGCAAGTCTAGCAGGTGAAGCTTTGAAATGGTTTGAAGGCCTACCTGTAGAATCCATTGGTTCATTTCATCATCTACAAAATATCTTTTTAGGGCAATACATAAGTAATAATCTATCAAGACCAGGGATTGAGACTGCATTCGGACTTCGCAGAAGAACAAATGAAAGTTTGCGTCATCTAACGACTCGTTGGAGAACAATGTATAGTGAAATGGGAAGATGGGTGGATGAGCGACATCTTATTCTCGCATTCATTAATGCTCTCTTTGCAACAGATTTATTATCTACCCAAATCTTCAGAATAAAAGATACAATAACAATGTCAGAGCTGCGCGAATTTCAAGAAGAATACATAGCACTTGAGGAAAAGCAAAGAGATATGGAATCTTACCCAGTTGCAATATTTGATTTGGAAGGTGGAAATACAAGTCTACTTCCGAGGTTGACAAATGTTGTTGTGAGTACATCGCAAGGAACTCAAGGAAGGAATAATGCAGAGATGGAACAAAAGTTAGTGACTATCGGCAGTGTAGATCAAGCAGAGTTTAATAAAGAGTACAGAGACAAGCAACTTCAAAATTATGGAAGTACTGATACAGTTCAACCAGGAAGCTCTGCAGGACAGCAAACACATTATAACAAGAAAGCTGGAAGAATAGTGTGGGAAGCCGCTCTCCTAATGGGAAGCCGCTCTCCTAATGGATGATATTCCAGAACCACATAATGTAGGCGAAGAGCCTCCACCAAGAAAGAGAAGTAAAGAATTTTGTGTCTCTCATAGATTCCATGGTCAAACAACAAGCAACTGTAGAAATGTGAGGAAGATTATATTGCGAATGATTGAGCAAGGAAAGTTGGACCATTTCTTACTAAAACAACCAAGTAATTTACTACCACCACCACCTCCATCTCAAGGAAATACATATGCAAAGGAGAAGGAAATAAATATATTTGTTATTGAAGTGGGTACGAAGGCAAAGAATTTATATTGTAACTCGATCATATACTCGTCCAAAAACATAGAAGATTTTCATGATAATGTTTTAAGTCGAGTATATGCGAGAGATGCTGAAGGAAGGGAAATTTTCAACCTGGCAAAAATATCATCTTTGAAGGACTGGCAAAGGCAGAAAATCTCGTTCAGCGCAGATGAAATACCAAAAGGAAGAGCATCACATGAGTGCCCATTGGTGGTGAGATTGGGAATTAATCCAAAGCCATTGGAAGAAGATGAAGAAGAAAATGAGAAGAATGCTTGGGCGATAAATAGAATATTTATAGATACGTGAAGTTCTGTAGATATTCTGTTTTACCATACATATAAAACAATGGGAGGGAGAGATGATGAGTTAATCCCTTCGACATACAAAATCTATTGATTTAATGGTTATGCGAACAAACCAAAGGGGGAAGTGGCCATGCGAATTCTTCTACAAAATTTACCAACAGATATAACATTTTGTGTAGTAGATGTCGAGTCACCCTACAATGCTCTCATTGGAAGACCATGGCTGCATGGAATATTAGTTGTTGCATCAACATTTCATCAATGAATCAAGTTTCCTCTACCTAAGGGTGTTGGCATTATAAGAGGAGATACAATGAAAGTAAAAATTTCCAAGAAATTGATGTTGACAAATGCGAAGCAAGAGAATTCAAGCGAAGAAATTAAAAAAAATATGCAGCAGATAGTCAAAGAGCAGAGAGATTGATGGTCGATGCGGTGTATGAAGTTGTAGAGGCAAGTTCTATGGAAAGAGAAAACGTGGAGGCAAAATACCAAAAATTGGAGGGCACAATGACTTTCGTACAAATCCAACTCAATGGTGATACAAATGAATATTCTGGAAAACATATGCGAATAAATATTTTTTAAAATGTATGTGAACTACAGAAGATTCAAAAGGTTTACAAGGTAAATGAGAAGAATGAATAGCATACCTGATTTTCTTCGAACCAGATGATTCGATAGCAGCATTTATGTACTACAATTGTACGAATTAAAAGATTGGAATGAGAAATTTTAATCTCATATGGTAAATCCATAATAAGAAAACAAAAAGAGAAATCTTTATAATAAGACCTTTATAAAAGGCTACAAAAAATGATATTTATTATCAGATTGGCTAGGACTCCAAATATGGCGTGCACCCTAGTTCGCTTATATGCAAGAGGAAATATAATAAGACTATCGCACATCATAGTTGGATAATCCTAGAAGGCATGACTCAAGGGAAGGCTACACCGACCCCGAAACTTGAGTTGTGGAGATCTGGGGTGAGAATAAAACGATAATGCCCATCCGGGAGAGATACCTTAAATTTTTAGTCTAAGATAGTAATGTTAGATTGAGAGCCTAAGGTGAGAAAGGATCTCCTAAGGAGTGCAAAAACTTGATCAGGGCGCCGAGGTACACGGTTGAGTCAAGAGTTCCCGGGACGTCTGGAGCGTACCTTGCCACTCTTGACAAGTCCTGACTATGATGCACTCGGTCCGAAGATACCCCACTTAGGGTGCGATCTTGTTGCCATAAAACCTATAGGTAGTGTATGCGAGATTGCGAAATCAAATGGTTGTTGAAAAACCGGATGGGAAAAGCCATAATCTTAACACGATAGAGGTAAGCTTCCTTGAAGGGGCAGCCAGGGGGAAGATAAGGACGACACCCTGCATTAGGGAGCTGAATTGTGTCAAAAGTCGTAAATATCACAAGACTTTTAACTCATACGAGTATTAAGACTTGTGATACTTACGCGAATTAACCTGAAGAGAAAATAATACAAGAAAATAATAAGACGATATCAATGGGTCAATACATTATGATGTAAAGACTGCCTGCGATTTCGTCGCACATAAACAGAGGCAACATAAGACCTTTACATAGAAAGGCAAAAATAAGACCTCATAGATAATACAAGAAAATAAAGTATTCATAATGTTTAAAATATGCTCGCACCAAGAGAAGTTCATGATAAAGGATACCAATCATATTTGGTTTATCAAGATCTGCCAAATAACAAGAGGCAAGAATGGGAATGCAAAGGAATTGTTATTTGCCCCATTTTGATAGTCTTACATGCATATGAAGAAGTCATAAATATGAAGCGAATGAAACAAGAGTACATATTAAAAAGATGAAAACTGAATTTACAAGAATTTACAAGTACATTACAACAAGAAGAAGCAATCAATTTTCATCTTCCTCATTTCGCTCAGACTTAGAATCACTAATTTCTTCTTCAGAATCTTCTTCTCCATCAGTAACTTGGATGTCAGGAATGGGTATATTTTCAGGAATCGCTGGAAAGTTGTATTTCGACAAAGGAATACCATTCTCTAGACAAACTCTTTTAATAGCAGCCTCACGAGAGCGATTAGCATCGTTACTGTTGTTCTGGACTAAGTTAAACCAATTTTCCTTCAATTGCTGATACTTTGAGTTACGAGTATATGATTCTTCTTCCTTAGCAGCCAAGCGAGTTTCTATCTCTAAAAATCTATTTTGATATTCCTTAGAAAATAACAGACAATTATTCTTAAAAAATATGAATGAATATCAAAGAACAACAAATGACCTTCATAATTTGAAATAATGTCTGCGACCAGTGTAGAATGCTCAGTGTGAAGACTAACATTTACACCTAGATTATTTTTAGCATAGTTCAGAACTCTAGCAGCCCAGTTGAACTCAGTTTCACTTTCTATAAGGAGTTGAGATCGAATTAAATTTCTTTCCTCAATAAGAATGTCTCTCTCACGACAAGATGAATCACGTTCTATCTTAACCTCAATAATGGATTCTTGAAATTGTTCTAGTGCTTTCGCACCCCTAAGGGAAATTTCATCTTTCTCAATGATAAGTTTGTTCTTCTTCGCCTCCAATACTTGAATTGCTTCTCTTTCCTCATAAAAACGTCGTTTAAAATTATTGGCAGCGGATAATGCATTTTTATGGCGTTCTCTAAGGGTAATATATTTTAATCTTAATTATTCCAAGATAAAATTTTCAAATCCTCGAGTAGGATAATTATTCAAAGAGGAATTGAGGTGTTCTAAAAGAATTTCAGCATCGGAAAGATTAGCCGCTTCATCTGAAAGGTCATACAAGTCTGCGAGGATAATTAAGTAAGAAATACGAACGATCGCATAAAAGAAAAGGAGCGAAAATATATAAGTTGCGTACCAATGAGTTCCTTGTTTCATTCTCGAGCTTGGAGAACCAATTGAGAATCAGTTAAATTCTCATTTTTAAGTTTTGTATTCAGTCTTACATGCATATGAAGAAGTCATAAATATGAAGCGAATGAAACAAGAGTACATATTAAAAAGATGAAAACTGAATTTACAAGAATTTACAAGTACATTACAACAAGAAGAAGCAATCAATTTTCATCTTCCTCATTTCGCTCAGACTTAGAATCACTAATTTCTTCTTCAGAATCTTCTTCTCCATCAGTAACTTGGATGTCAGGAATGGGTATATTTTCAGGAATCGCTGGAAAGTTGTATTTCGACAAAGGAATACCATTCTCTAGACAAACTCTTTTAATAGCAGCCTCACGAGAGCGATTAGCATCGTTACTGTTGTTCTGGACTAAGTTAAACCAATTTTCCTTCAATTGCTGATACTTTGAGTTACGAGTATATGATTCTTCTTCCTTAGCAGCCAAGCGAGTTTCTATCTCTAAAAATCTATTTTGATATTCCTTAGAAAATAACAGACAATTATTCTTAAAAAATATGAATGAATATCAAAGAACAACAAATGACCTTCATAATTTGAAATAATGTCTGCGACCAGTGTAGAATGCTCAGTGTGAAGACTAACATTTACACCTAGATTATTTTTAGCATAGTTCAGAACTCTAGCAGCCCAGTTGAACTCAGTTTCACTTTCTATAAGGAGTTGAGATCGAATTAAATTTCTTTCCTCAATAAGAATGTCTCTCTCACGACAAGATGAATCACGTTCTATCTTAACCTCAATAATGGATTCTTGAAATTGTTCTAGTGCTTTCGCACCCCTAAGGGAAATTTCATCTTTCTCAATGATAAGTTTGTTCTTCTTCGCCTCCAATACTTGAATTGCTTCTCTTTCCTCATAAAAACGTCGTTTAAAATTATTGGCAGCGGATAATGCATTTTTATGGCGTTCTCTAAGGGTAATATATTTTAATCTTAATTATTCCAAGATAAAATTTTCAAATCCTCGAGTAGGATAATTATTCAAAGAGGAATTGAGGTGTTCTAAAAGAATTTCAGCATCGGAAAGATTAGCCGCTTCATCTGAAAGGTCATACAAGTCTGCGAGGATAATTAAGTAAGAAATACGAACGATCGCATAAAAGAAAAGGAGCGAAAATATATAAGTTGCGTACCAATGAGTTCCTTGTTTCATTCTCGAGCTTGGAGAACCAATTGAGAATCAGTTAAATTCTCATTTTTAAGTTTTGTATTCTCGCCTGTAAGATTCGCATTCACATCCGAAAGAATAGATTTCTCATGTTTCAGTTTGGCATTCTCATCTTGCAATTTGTGAAGTTTTCTTTCATTGTCTAAATAAATCGCATAAGATATGCAGGAACTCTGTGGAAATAAAAGCATCATAAGAAAAAGAAGAAATAATAAGGAAAATATAAAAGGAAAATGTTGCAGAATATTACCAAGCCATTCATCGCAAAGGGAAAATCTGAGTTTATCGCAGAGGAAGCTCCACGAAGAGATCGATCCCCCCAATCAGAAGCAGTACACATCCTTGACACCATCTTGAAGGAACGATCCGTTTCATCATCCCCAAGAGTAGCAAGAGAATCTCCAGATAAAAGATCAGACAACTTCTTCCGATACGAAGCAATCGATACCTCTTCCTCAGAAAAAAAGTATCTCTATCTGAAGATTTTGAACTTGAAGAAGAATCATACCTCGCACGCTTCCCAGAGACATCATCTTTTAACGAGGTTTTCTTAGATACAGATTTTGAAGCGGGTTTCTTAGGAGTGCTCTTGCTCTTTCCTAAAGTTTTGTCGTTCAAAGGATTCACCTACCCGAATAATCAAGATAAGAAACAGAGGAAACAATATTGTTAAAAATAGAAAGTGTGTTTCTTACTTCCTTATTCTGCGAAGATGATACTTTGCGCGAAGTACTGACATTTTTGGTACCCTGAGAAAGAGAAGAAATAAGATATAAGAAGGAAAGTTACGAGAATTTACAAATTGGATTAAGAGGATCACATACCGCTACTTTCTTTTCCTCATTTGCGAGTAAATTATATTCTCAAGGTTGGTAAAGAGGGAAATCTTCGGGCAGAGGATTGTCAGCACCATCCGCAGCTTTACCAGATACAAAGGACCCCTCCAAGATGACAGGGCAATTAATCCAACTAGAATCATTGGATTTGCGAGCAGCACGATTAGAGTTTGAATTCCAATCCACTTCTTGCATAATTTTTTCATCTTCAGTGATACCATCTACTCTTCTTATGCGAATAACCCATTTAGTCACGTTACTTTTCATAATAGCGATGTAATAATTCTTAAAGAAATTATCAAGAGTATACTCAGCAGGATCTATAATTTTATCACAATGATCCTCTTTTCGCACTTCATCAGGCTAAGAATTTCCAAGACCAACTGCGCGACGAGCATACTCTAATGGTATCCTAATAGAATCACCATTCAACTGAAATATTCCTCGTGTGAATCTTTCATCAGCAAGAATTCTATAGAAAAGAGGAATCTCAGGGTTATATAAAGGAATTGGTAGAAATTGAAGTTGAACTAATGAAACGATGATTTTTCGGTTATTCCATTGCTCATATTTGGTTAGATCAATATTAAGTTTGGATGCGAAATTACATGAAGGAGCAAGAGAGAGTTCATAACCCCTATGATTCAAGTCAGTTTTCACTCTGTTAAATTCGATCTCCATCTTTTTACCAGCAGGAGCCATTAAAGAATGAGAATGAAGAGTATAAATTTGCAGAGAAGGTGAAGAAGAATGAAGGAAATAAAAGGAGTAAGATAAAAGAGAATATATAAGAAAGAACGACCCGTTTTCCAAGATTTATTCTCATTAATGTGAAGAAATGAACGGATACAAACATACGGTTAAAAAGGACGTGCTGAAAGATGAGTGGTTAAAAGGACACGCGTACATAAGGAGAGCTTGAAATATGGAAAATTGTCGGCAAAGTTAAATAGAAAAAGATAGGCATGTGCGATTTTCAAGAGGAGAATTTCTCATATCGCTCACTCTGAAGTAAGCAATATGAGAAGAGACAAATATAGGAGTTAAATATCGCACACGATAATAATTGCGCGAAGTAAATAACACAACCTGAGCGAAGAGCATCGCACACAGCAAAGTTGAGAAGACTCACCATATGATGTCAGCAAAGTCACGAGTAAAGTGTGAAGAGTTATGCTATGCGAAGATGAGCGATTGTATATGAGCGAATATGTCGCATAGTGATCCCGAAAATAATGGGATTCTTAGCTGTCATCCACTATGTCAAATCCTATATAAAGGAGAGAGTCATTGTTTCTGGGAGGATTCTAAGGTAAGTCTTGATCTAAAAATAGGGAGAGAGAGAGAAAGTGAATCTATGTTTCATGTAAAATTGTTGTAATACTTGAACCTGTCTTGTGAACATTCTCAATCTTTAATTAATAAAACAAGAGTTCATAATGATCACCTAGAAATTAGATCAGTTTTAGTGAAGTGTAGTTGTAAGATTTCTTACAACTACAGTTTCTGTGACGAAATCCATAGGCAAAATCGTTCCTGATAGCCTCTGGAGCAAATAATCGTGGTACATTTCATATCTGTATCTATCAAAAGAGTAGCACTTAGCATTATTTTGGTGCTTGGAAAAAGAACGCACCATATATATCTTATGTTATAGCTTATACAAAATTTATCTGAAGCCTGAAACTGTTCTGCCAATTGGGTACCGGCCCAACGGAAAAAGACGAAACTCTCGGGTGTGAGATGCAAGACGCAAGAACATTCAAGTAGTAATTCATTTACCAATCAGAAAACAAAAGAACTATTCTCCTCACACACTTGTACAAAGATAACAGACAGTACATGTGACAGAGTGTAAAAGAAGTGTAACAATATCAAATACTATTACATTCATTAACAATTTAAAGTCACAACAATGATTTGGAACAAAATGAGTGAGGATAGTTACTACAAAATACATGCACAAATGAAAGTCCTATAAACGATAAACAAATCTTGAGATAAAAGAAAACGTAAGTAAGTGATTGTTGGAGGATTTGAAACAATATGCGGGGACGAATCAAATTTTGATAGCGTGAACTGCTCGAATAGTTTTCTAATGGCTTGGAACAAAAACGAGAATACCAGTAATGATTAGAGGTACCAAAACATGTATTAGACAGACCGAGTTGTCAACGGAAGAAGCATGGTGGTCTAGGCGATAGTTTAGATTTGCTCTGTACAGGGTTCGAACTCCTAGGACGTCATCTTCCGTAAGGTCCCTTTTCTTGGTTCGGCGAGGGATACTCCAAAACATGACGGCGTCAGGATCTGCTGAGTGATTGAGCCCAAGGAGATGACCTATTTCGTGAGTTGCTACGGATTCTAAATCGATAGCGTCCTTTCTTCTCTCCAATTTGAAATCTACTGACCAAACTACATCGGCATTAAAATGAAGCATACCAATTTCCGGCTCAAAAGCATGGGCCAAGGTTCCTCGTGTGAATGGAAGACCATCACCGTGGTCTCCATAGTAAAACCCTATCTTTATGTCGGCGCTGTCATATGCTTTTGTTTCTGTGAAGTTCAATTGAACCACAGAAGACCATCTGCCGAATGATGATTGAAGAACCATAAGGATGTCATTTTGGTTTATGTAGTCTATGATGAAATTGGT
>NW_020631576.1:0-1000 GCF_003573695.1 Papaver somniferum
GAGAAAAACATGGAAAATATTTTTTTTTCCAATTCACTAAGTTTGAGTATTCAAATGATGAAAACTCATCTGATTCTTCATCTCCATCCTCTCCTAGAATATTTGTTAATCTTCAAAATGATCCGGATTTGAACTGGATTTTGAACAGTTCGGTTACTTTATATGAAGAACAAGTAACCGAACTCATCTGAAGCTGTAGTTCGGTTGCCCCGTGAGATGAACAAGTAACCGAACTCATCTGAAAGTGTAGTTCGGTTACTTGTTCCAAACACGCAGGTTACCGAACTCTCTAATAATAGAATTTCTAGGAGTTACAACGTTATGTTCGGTTGGTTCTCAACTAACCGAACTTTGGTGTACAAAGTTCGGTTGGTTCGCAAACTGCATGCACTTTTGATATAACCGAACTTTACGTAATATAAGAGTATATAAGTTTACAAAGTTCGGTTCTTTCGCAAACTTGAACCTAACAGCTAACCAANNNAACTTTACGTAATATAAGAGTATATAAGTTTACAAAGTTCGGTTCTTTTGCAAACTTGAACCTAACAACTAACCAACCGAACTTTGAGTTCGGTTTCTGCGATAAAAATGTGAAGTTAGCGAACTTAACAAACAAACAAAAATGTGAAGTTCCAGCATCTATTGGCTAAGTCGGTTACTTTGTAGTTTTAAATTTTTTTGCGAACAAACCGAACTCTATTGGCTAAGTTCGGTTATTTTGGAACTCAAAATAGTGGCCACAACAACACAGTTCGGTTAGACTGGATATTTTTTTTTTCGATTCTAAGGGTGGAGTTCGGTTACTTTGTAATTTTAAATTTTTTTTACGAAACAACCGAACAGAGAGTTCGGTGACTTAGTTTTAAATCCAATAGAACCGAACTGTTCTTCGTGTTCTTCATTTTCAAGAAGTTCGGTTAGTAAAATAGGGTTTTTTGGAAAATCGACCTAACCGAACATGGCTCTGTAACTCCTATTAAACCCTATTTTGATGATT
>NW_020631577.1:0-591 GCF_003573695.1 Papaver somniferum
TACTAATGCGGTGAAGCTACTATTCATAACGTCTTGTAGAGTTGCTAGCATAATTAAGTCCCCATGCTAGGATAGCATGTGGGGAAATAAATGATATAGACATGGAATGAGACTTGCCTGAGCGCGGAACCTCTTGATGAATATCTATGTACATTTTGCAGGTTCTTGCTTCAACCTCGTCGAAATTACTCTGATGAAGGAATGTCCGTCAAATCTTCTGGATTAGAAATTTCTTCGTTGGAGAGATGTGTAACCAAAGGTGCTTTGTAAGTACTCATCTTTTCAGCATGGATCCATGCTCGTCTGAAGGACATGTCATATCGTGGATCTTCTTGATTGATTATGTGAAACTTGGTTTCTGTCCAGGTTGAACTTATGTTCACTTTGAGAATGATGTAGCCATAAGTATTTCCGAGTGCTCCTTCAAGGTCTCTGATTGATATGGAGCATGAGTATCTTCTTGTCAAGTGATGCATGTGGATCCGATGGTTTTCAGTGGAATTTTGTTGATGGAGGTGTCAGCATCGATCAACGTTCTTCCAAATTCGTTTCTTCTGAGATTGACTGTGGTAAGCAGTCCCCAGTCGTACA
>NW_020631577.1:602-1000 GCF_003573695.1 Papaver somniferum
CGATCAACGTTCTTCCAAATTCGTTTCTTCTGAGATTGACTGTGGTAAGCAGTCTCCAGTCGTACATATCTTGGTCCGTGGTTGGAGGCTCAAGAAGTATTTTCGGAATGGACTTCTTGACACGATGTGGTTCAGTACTGTGAACATGTCTCTCCTTTGTGCCTTCGACAGATAACGCAATCCATGTTCGACCAAGGATTGAACTGCCTCTTTGATAGGTTGTTCAGAGAGTGTAAGGTTTTGACTGGGAGAGGATTCTTGTGTACTCCTTCAGTCCCCAGTTGAAGCTATTGTGGATCAACCTTCTCTTTGAAAATGTGCTTCAAAACTCCGCAGTCGCTTGTGGGATGATTGACGAACCTGTGGAAGCGGCAGTAACGAGGACTTTCCATGTCTTC
>NW_020631578.1:0-364 GCF_003573695.1 Papaver somniferum
TATATTAGAGAAAACAGTTAATCCTAATCGGAAAGACTGGTCGTCTAGGCTTACTGATGCCTTATGGGCTTACCGTACTGCGTTTAAGACCCCCATTGGAATGTCGCCTTATCGGCTTATTTATGGAAAGGCATGTCACTTACCTGTTGAGTTAGAACATAGAGCTTATTGGGCTGTTAAGCAGCTAAATTTTTCACTTGACGAGGCAGGAGCCCGTAGGAAACTCCAGCTCAATGAGTTGGACGAGATTCGTATAGATGCTTACGATAGTGCGAAGGAGTATAAAAACAAAATGAAACTTGTGCATGATAGAAACATTTTACGGAAGTCATTTTCTCCAGGTCAAAAAGTTCTTCTGTATGAT
>NW_020631578.1:564-1000 GCF_003573695.1 Papaver somniferum
GGAGGACATCTTCTTCCCAAATTCAAAAACCAAAAATTGGCGGGAAAAATTGTTCTTGAACTGCCGTGACTAGGGTTGAGGATTTGAAGGTGTTCCAGTGAGATTCAATGGCCCAAATTAATTGGGTTTGTTCCTATGGCCTAGATAGAGCTGGTATGGGTGTTGGATTCGGTCAAAATTGGTTAGATAACCGGTGGTAATCAAATCAGGGAAGATATTCTAAAATAGGAAAAATATTCTATTCTTGGAATTCTTGGATGGAAGAGACGTGCATGGGTTGATTCTATTGGCTGGAAACAATCCCTACAGCTCAAGGATGACGCGTAAGAAGAGATAAAACAGGGAACAATCCGTAACAAATCAGAGAATTAAAGAAAAAATATTTCGGAATATTTTCTTTTTATGGCCGGATATTCTTGGAATTATTACGAGGATT
>NW_020631579.1:0-308 GCF_003573695.1 Papaver somniferum
TCCTCAATTATTTAGGTTATTGTTTTGTTCTTCTAAGTTCTTATTTGAGTTTTTCCAGACTCTAGGACCTAATGATTCGGATCCCACCTATGAAGAAACGCAACCAATGAAAATATTTTATTTAGACCCTTTCATAGAACCTGAACCTGTACCAAAATTAGATATAAATATCTTAATCAAGAAACTAGATAAGGGCATGCTATCCTTGTTCACTTTCTTGGGTTATTGTACTTTCCTTTGGTCAGCTCTTTTTGGTTTTGAAGACCCACAATTATTTCGACTGTTACTTTTTGATTCTATGAGATGAC
>NW_020631579.1:508-796 GCF_003573695.1 Papaver somniferum
TAGAGATAACAACTTATTGAGACATTAGAGAAAAAGACATTGAGATCCTTGAAATTCAGGAGAGAACTTGTTCCTTTTAGAGGGTAACCGTGATGGACCTAACCATACATGATGGAAAGGCAGGTAGGTCAGGGAAATGCCAGAAAGACAAAGCAACCTCACAATGTAGTCTTAGTTACTATATTGCGACTCTCTCTCAGTAGAAACTTATCATCATCAACAAGCGGAGCGACATCAAAATCTATGAAGAAAGTTGAAGAAGTTTTAGGTTTAGTAGCAACAATAGAA
>NW_020631579.1:875-1000 GCF_003573695.1 Papaver somniferum
AAAGTTGAAGTTATAAGAGCAAATAATATAAGTTGTTAGAATCCATGATACCAAGACATCACAAGTTGCGAAGATCCAAGTTTTGAAAGTCCTTCTCTCATGGCCATGTAAATTTTTGTCTTGCA
>NW_020631580.1:0-149 GCF_003573695.1 Papaver somniferum
TCGACAAAGGCTAAAATCGTAAACTCATAATTATACGAAGCTCTGATTCAAAAATCAGACGTGAGTATCGAGACACGGGTCTCTCATCGAATTCTCAACATATAGTACTTTCTCTCAGAGTACATGTAGATATGTAGTCTCACGACTGG
>NW_020631580.1:349-711 GCF_003573695.1 Papaver somniferum
CCTCCTCATTCCTTATTTTATAATTATTTTTCATCATCTCATGGTGTTTTCCTCAGTTTCGTCGAAACCCTAATTTTGGCATATTTTCTCGAATGGATGCTCAATTGCACACCAGAAAATATCAAAATTCTCAGGACTGAGACGCGGACGCCTTGGGGATACGAGCACACTATATTGACCGACCAAGATTGGCTCTTTGGCTCACGAAACCCGGTCCCATCAATTTTCACAGTTTTGACCTAATTTGCACAATTGCTCGTATTAGGTCCAAAACTCTTCCAAGCACTTTGGATTTTCATGAAGTGATCGTCAGGCGGTCACGTGACAACCCAGGGCCGGTTTCATGACTCCATGGTCGGTCC
>NW_020631580.1:777-1270 GCF_003573695.1 Papaver somniferum
GAAACTTGACTAGCTTGTTCTTTGGTTGGTTGGGATAGAAGGTGGAGGTTACATTAAGAAAGACAACCATCGAATTTAACTGGGTGCATCAAAAAGGGCTACCTCTTGCTAAGAGTCATGTAATTTTTTGTTTCCTTTTATATATGTATCAAAAGTGTTACCATGTTAAAAAAAACAAAAAAAAACGATGTATATATTCAAAAAAATAAAATAAATCAAAAAATAAAATAAAATAAAAAATAATCAAGTATTTATCAATTCCATCCTCTCTTGTTCCAAAAATAAAAGAGAATAGTCAATGTAAATAAGAGTCATGTAAAAAGTCATCTTTTGTGTTTTTGTGTTATAAGCAAGGAAGGGTGTATGCCATTCATGTACAACGCGAGTAATTGTGAAATACCTCCAACTCATTCACAATTCTCGTAAAGTCAGGACAGCTAGCTAGATTTCGACCTCGGTTCTTAGCCTGAGAAACTATCTCTTGGTGATTAGT
>NW_020631580.1:1470-1722 GCF_003573695.1 Papaver somniferum
GGACGATTTCATGACTCCATGGTCGGTCCCTCGCCTCGTCATAATTAATTAGGTTTTCTCACCTAAGGCTCAGATGAGTATTTTGAATAAATGATTAAGCCAGCATTTAATCATTCTTCCAGCAACAAATCGTCAACTCTTCAGGAGTTCTTTGTATTTGCTCACGTGAGCATATGTAAACTACATGTTTGATCCACGGTCCCATGTATTCGCTCCTTCTTTCATCCCATGGTTAAACTTCTGACGAACCAT
>NW_020631580.1:1733-2000 GCF_003573695.1 Papaver somniferum
TGAGCATATGGACACTACATGGTTGATCCATGGTCCCATGTAGTCGCTCCCTCCTTCGTCCCATGGTTAAACTTCTGACGAACCATGAATTGATCATCAATTGATCAAATTAGGATTTCTGAATCCAAGGATCATCATTCCAGATTCCAACCTTAATAATTTTACGACGACCTCATGGTCATTAATTTTATTAATTATGCTCGGTTCAACAACTAGTATTCTAATTAATATTTTTGGTACGCTACCAATAATCCATCAGATGAGCAA
>NW_020631581.1:0-174 GCF_003573695.1 Papaver somniferum
ATATAACCCTTCCATAGGGTTTAAAATTAAAATAAATTGTCCAAAGTCCGTTCCAATGAAAAGAAATACAAAAAATAATAATAATAATAATTATAAAAAAAAATGGAAAGTCTCTTAAAAAAAAATAATTCTCTCTCTCTTTTTTTTTCTCTTTTTTTTCTTTATTTTTTTGCT
>NW_020631581.1:185-508 GCF_003573695.1 Papaver somniferum
TTTTTTTTCTCTCTTTTTTCTTTATTTTTTTGCTTTGTCTTTTTTCCTTCTCTTTTGGCTTTAAGCTTTGATTCCAAGGTCTTTAGTATCCAACTTCAAACCTGTAATACAAAGACACAACCAAAGAGACGTAAAAACAACAAATGGAATAATAAAAATAATAAAAACCTAAAAATTCTACCTAAGCACAAATCCGCGTCGGCGGCGCCAAAATGATAATATTTTTAAATGACTTTGTAGTAATGAGGTTCAAACTCTCGGACTTGTGAAGATAAAAATTAAAGATTTGATAAAATTATATATACAAAAATATTAACAATGGG
>NW_020631581.1:708-1000 GCF_003573695.1 Papaver somniferum
TCCCGCCAAAACTGAAATTTGAATTTGAGAAGAAGGACACCCCTTATCCAGTGGTCGCCCCTTATCCGCTGCTGGAGTCCGAATAACACATGTCCCTTGGGGTGTCTTTAGTAATTTTTCTGGGGTGTTTCCAACATTTTTTCTGGGTTCCTCCGGTGCATTTCTGGGGTGCTTCCGGTGCATTTCTGCGGTGCCTTTAGTACTTTGTCCTGGGGTGTAAAACACTACTTTTCGAGCCCATTTCGCCGCAAGGACTTATTTCTCTAAAATTTCCTACAAAGACATAAAATAA
>NW_020631582.1:0-293 GCF_003573695.1 Papaver somniferum
CCAGCTCGTGGATTGCCTAGCCAATTCAAGCCAATTATGGTCGAACCAAACACCCATACCATCTTTATTATGATATATCACATCTTTCCACAAAGTTTCAGCGATTGAATCGCACAAAATCACGTCCAAATGCAATCGAGAAAATATGCCAGTGAAAAGCAAATATTTTCCTGCCAAAATATTTTTTTGAATTTGTGAAGAAGGTCACCCCTTATCCAGTGGTCGCCCCCTTATCCGTTGCTGGAGTCCGAATAACACATGTCCCTTGGGGTGCCTTTAGTAATTTTTCTGGG
>NW_020631582.1:493-749 GCF_003573695.1 Papaver somniferum
ATTGGGCTCACCATGGTATGAACCATAACCTTGAAAAGGTTGGCGTTCCCAACTACTATTCCCACCATGGTCATAAAAATGATGATGTCCATATTCAAATTCAGATCGATACTCATTGTATGGGCTTCTGCCATACCAGTTCGACATTCTTAATTACAAGGGAATTCTATACAATCACAAACAAGGATGACTCGACCAAATCAAACCTACTGATTTCTAGCAAACAAAAAGCATGATGGCTCCACTTAGATTGTTT
>NW_020631582.1:845-1000 GCF_003573695.1 Papaver somniferum
GAGGCGAGGGAAGCTCAGTGGAGCTTTGATACCCAAAACCTCACCGGTATTACAAGGCGGCGCAGTCACGCGTTCAACTTACAGAAACCATCAAGAAGTTTGAAGTATGCTTAAAAGAGTAACCAATATTTTTCGAAATATTTTCCTACCAAGCT
>NW_020631583.1:0-513 GCF_003573695.1 Papaver somniferum
ATTTCGCCGCAAGAGCTTATTTTTCCAAAAACATCTACAAAAACATAAAATAACACAATAAGTATTTAATCGAGTCTAACAATACAGAACATTGAGAATAAAATAGACCCATAAATGCTTCTATCAACGGTCGTTAAAAACTGTCGTTCATGCTACAGTGACAGCGACACAAGCAAGGCAGACTTATTTGCTACAGAGTTTGCGACACAGAATCGTGGGTATTAGAGCAACAGTAACAGTGACACATCCTCTGTATCGTTCTTTGGTTTGTAGCAAATATAATTGTTACAAACCCGGTTTTGAATTATTTCTCCCTTTTCATCATTTGTAAACACCCTTTGAGCAATAATAATGATTTTTGAGCGTGTTTCCAACAACATGATGAGCTAAACCCCATCACTGGGACAACGGAGGAAGCAACTTTTCATGATTGTGGTAAATGAATTAATTCTTTTATTGACTTTTTGCATAGATTTAATTGCTTTATGATTTCTATTAATTATTTGTTATTTT
>NW_020631583.1:521-1000 GCF_003573695.1 Papaver somniferum
CACTGGGACAACGAAGGAAGCAATTTTTCATGATTGTGGTAAATGAATTAATTCTTTTATTGACTTTTTACATAGATTTAATTGCTTTATGATTTCTATTAATTATTTGTTATTTTGTTAGATGATGCATGCTTAGTTCTAAATACTTTAGATGCGTCATGCTTTTAACTTACAAATAATATTTTACGAAATCTATTTTTGGCAAAGAACTAGAGTCACAACTTCTTTTGTTTGAGCTATATTGTCTAGAGTTAATGACTGAACCATAACAATATGAAAAGTAGTGGAATCCCGCGTCTCAGCGTCTCTTCATCTTGTGACAAATTGTGTATATATATTTTTCCTTATTTTCTTTATTAAGTCTTAAAACAAATTCTCAACAAATCTGAGTGAACGAATCATCTTTTTACTACAACTCAATTGAAAATCAGATCAACACTCACCACATGAATTATGTTGTTGTTTTCTTTTGCTATTCC
>NW_020631584.1:0-659 GCF_003573695.1 Papaver somniferum
TTTTAGTTTTTATATGTTATTTAATTTCCAACGATTAAATGCATATCTCTGGATAATTAAAATTAGTAATGTGCATTTACTAATTGGAGATTTTCTAGTGAGATTTCGGTCAATATTTGGACAGTGTATTTCCAGGAAATATGAAAACCGATTTGGGCTTTAATGCATATCTTTGAGAATATTCGGTTTTGGAAATTCCTTGGTGTCCAAACTTCCTTTGTCTATAAATACTGAAGTTTGCATTTCTAGCAAACTAATCCTTACCGATCCAATGCGGCGCAGTCACGCATTCAACTCGCAGAAACCGTCAAGAACTTCGAGGTGTGCTTAAAAGAGTAACCAATATTTTTCGAATGATTGTCCTGTTAAGCTCGATACCCTATAGGTCTCTTTCTAGTCCAAATTTTAGGCTTAGGTTCGCTTTAGGTTTCGTTTTCCTAAGGCGGGCAAGAAGAGAACGTTGATGAAATCCGAACCCTTATCTTGTATAGACAGTCCTTGCCCTTTACTAGGAATTTAAAAACAGTCCATATTCAAGTCCTCAGCATATATTCACCTTAAGGAGTCCAGTAACCCGCTTGCAGGAGATTCGCGGGTGTTTAGAATTTTACCTCCCGTACCAGACGGGCGAAGAACCGCTGAAGTCGACTCGGGCCACG
>NW_020631584.1:670-1000 GCF_003573695.1 Papaver somniferum
TGGACTTACCTCCCGTACCAGACGGGGGATGAACCGTTGAAGTCGACTCGGGCCACGACTCATATGTCATGTACGAACCCGAGGGGCCGAGACGATATCGTAATCGTCGTCCTTCCCTGCAAACAGTTTGTATTTAAACTACCCTTCCGTAGGGTATAAAAATAAAAATAAAAATGTCCAAAGTTTAAAGTCCACAGTCCACAAAAATAAAGTGCAAAAACAAAAAGTAAATTACAAAATATTTCCTAATACAATTCTAAAAAATAATAATAATAAAACTAAATCCTAAAAAAAATTCTTCTTTTTGTCTTCTCTTTACGCTTTAAGCTT
>NW_020631585.1:0-1000 GCF_003573695.1 Papaver somniferum
GAAAATCGTTTTTCAGATTCGATATCAGCGAATCATCATCTCTATTACCCATCTATTTGTTACGAGTTTCATATACTTTGACTGAATTACTCAATTTTGTGTAGTTTACTTCTGATTCTATGTAGTTTGTTGCATCTCTTGAACGAAATTGAATTTGTTACACTAGTACTATTTATTGAAAATTACTAGTGGTGATATGGTTATTTGTGAAACTGAAATTGCAGGTTAAATTTTGAACTAAATTATTGGAGCTTATTGATGGAATTTGCAGAAGAAAGGATTAGAGATGTGGTGGTGACTGAGATGTAAATGCAGAATAAGTGGATATGAATGGCTATAATTTGATATTAAGTAATATCTTTTTCTATCATGAAGAGATTTGATACAATTTTTTTGTGCAGGGCAAAGAAATTCACAGATACAGGTCTTAAAGTTCATCCTTCTACCGTCTTGAGTGTTGAAGTTTTATGCAGGGCAAAGAAATTCACAGATACATGTCTTAAAGTTCATCCTTCTACCGTCTTGAGTGTTGAAGTTTTATGCAGGGCAAAGAAATTCACAGATACATGTCTTAAAGTTCATCCTTCTACCGTCTTGAGTGTTGAAGTTTTATGCAGGGCAAAGAAATTCACAGATACATGTCTTAAAGTTCATCCTTCTACCAACTTGAGTGTTGAAGTTTCAGAAATAATCATACTCAAATATGTAAGACGTTGTGTGATACTCATACAGTGGTGAGGAGAATTATGATGAGGAGCCTGAGAAGATGATATTGTTCTAATGCAGAACATACAGTGGTTTCAACAGATGAAATTCTTGATTTAGCAGGTTATTTGCTAGGAATACTAATCAACTACTAGATCTCATATTATCTGCATAATTTCTCACAAATTAAAGTTTTTGGTTGTTGTCTGCATATCTCTCAATACTAACTTATCATATGATATGCTTGTTTAAACTCCCTGCCATAGGTCAATTTGGTTAAGCTTTTGTTTCGCAT
>NW_020631586.1:0-281 GCF_003573695.1 Papaver somniferum
AAATCCTTCGGGTTGTTCCATATAAATTTCTTCATCTAATTCACCATTCAAAAACGCTGTCTTTACATCTATTTGATGTATCTGTAGGTTATGGACAGAAGCTATAGCAATTAACATCCTAATGGAGATAATTCTACTTACTGGTGAATATGTATCAAATAAGTCTATACCTTCTATCTGTTTATAGCCTTTCGCTACCAACCTAGCCTTGTATTTTTCAATATTTCCATTTATATTACGTTTTCTCTTGAAAATCCATTTACAACCTATGGCCTTAGACC
>NW_020631587.1:0-373 GCF_003573695.1 Papaver somniferum
CAAGGAAGAAATCGAAGAGAGGAGTTAATTGTCAAGGTTCTATGAGGTTCGATAGTTTATCATCAACAGTTGAAGACCGAAGAAGACGTTGTTTCTACTGAGCACTATGAGAGAGTCGAAGAAAGATACATTTGGTTGCTTTATTAGTCCACTTACAATCTGGCACAAGATCTTTCTAGCACTGGTTTAACTCATCACACGTAATTAGTCCAGTTGTGTAGCAGATGTTCCTCTCATCTTTATCTCTCTCCTAATCTTATCCAGCTGTAAATTAGCGGACGCATCTAACAATGTTTATCTAGCTATATAGCGGATATCTCTTTATCTAGCAGTGTTGTGGATGTGTCTTCCCTTTTCTTTAGTCAGCTTTAGA
>NW_020631587.1:384-1000 GCF_003573695.1 Papaver somniferum
TGTGTAGCGGATATCTCTTTATCTAGCAGTGTTGCGGATGTGTCTCCCCTTTTCTTTAGTCAGCTTTAGAGCTGGCACCTTTAATTTCTCTAGCATTCTAGTTACTTGGAGATAGGTTGATAATATGTATGTCCTCATAGCTCTTTGGATACTTGTGACCAAGTAGGAGTAACGGTTTTGTGGGTACACCTCTGGTAAACCCTCCCGAGATTAACTCGGTTTTATTTTCTTATTGTTAGTTTTGCTCGAGGACTAGAAAATAATAAGTTTGGGGGCATTTGATAGACACATTTTTGTGTCTAAATTGTACTCAATGTCTCTATTGTTAGTGCTCGATTTTTGTACTAATTTTGATGCTTTGTGTGTTTGTAGGTGTTTTTGGAGAAATACACTTGTGTGGAAAAAGTTGCTCAAAAAGTGCTATTTGGACTCCCGGAGAAAAGTACTAAAGGCACCCTTAATTTGGATAAGGGGCACCTCAGTTGGGCACCTGCTATTCGCACCCCCAGTTTGGTTAGGGGGACACCATCTTCTACCTTTGAAATCTGTTTTTCGCGGGAAAATCTGGTTTCAAAGAACCAGAATTAGGGTTGGCAGTTTGGACGAGAATGAAGGA
>NW_020631588.1:0-171 GCF_003573695.1 Papaver somniferum
GGCTAACTGCCTTTGTATTATTGCCTCACTGCCTTCTTCCTCTATCTTTGCTGTTTTGGCCTAGAGCCATTGTTGCTCACTGTTACCTGTCTCTCCTGGTCACTTCTTTTCTTCTTGACCAAAAACTCTCTAAGCCCACTGTCCATTGTTTGTACAAACTGAAGCCCAGTA
>NW_020631588.1:371-726 GCF_003573695.1 Papaver somniferum
TCCAAGCATATACCATCAATGGAAATCACAATTGTTGAATAAAAATCATTAAAACAATTCTCAAACAAGGCAAATAATCATATAAATAATTGTAATAAATAAGATAAATAGAAAATACCACTCTTTATTGGAAAAATAGCTTCCTCTATCGCCTCAGCAATGGGGTTTAGCTCCTCATATCAAAACCAGGTTCAAAATATTTTTCCATTGCTGAAAAGGTGTTTTCAAAGGTGAAGAGACTCAAAGGGAGTAAAACAGTTCAATCGCAACGTTTATATGTGTTACAGACCGACTGTTACAAGAGAAACAGAAGGAATAAGACTGCTACAGTAACGATATAAGCGAAGTGTTGTAG
>NW_020631588.1:737-1000 GCF_003573695.1 Papaver somniferum
CGCAACGTTTATATGTGTTGCAGATCGACTGTTACAAGAGAAACAGAAGGAATAAGACTGCTACAGTAACGATAGAAGCGAAGTGTTGTAGAACAACGACAGTGTTCTGCGACAGTTGGGCGTGGGTTGATGTTCTTCGTGTTCTTCAGCAGCACCAGCAGAACAACTTTCCTGCAACTCGTGATTTTTGTCTCCTCTGGTTCTCTAAACTACCCCAAACTGTTCGTCCCCCCTCTCTGCCTCGAAACCAACCTATTTATACC
>NW_020631589.1:0-419 GCF_003573695.1 Papaver somniferum
AAAGTCTACACCGCCAACGGAACCTGAGTCATGGAGATTTGGGGTCAATGAAGCCCATCCGGGAGAGGCACCTTGGATTCTCAACTTAAGCATATGACTTAGGTTGGGCGACTAAGGTAATAAGGACTCTCCAAGTAGTGCAGATATGATCAAGGCGCCGAGGTACACGGTTGAGTCAAGAGTGCCAGGGACGTTTCAAGCGTACCTTGCCATTCTTGACAACTCTTGGATTATACTGCACTCGGCCTGAAGAAAACCCCACTTAGGGTGCAGTCTCGTAACCATAAACCCTATAGGTAAAAGGGATAAGAGGCTGCAAAAACAACTGGTTGTTGTTAAAACTGGATGGGAGTATCTAAACTTGTATGGTAGAAGTACGCCTCCTTGAAGGGGCAACCAGGGGGGAGATAAGGGCGGCA
>NW_020631589.1:430-773 GCF_003573695.1 Papaver somniferum
TAGTAAAGAAGAGCAATTAGCAACCTTCTCTGTCAGAAATCATATCTCTAATCAAGGCTGTATGTTCAACTTGGAGACTAACATTTACGCCTAAATCTTTTCTAGCATCATCTAAAATTTTCACATCCCAGACAAATTCATCTTCACTACTTATGAGAAGACGAGAACGAATTTGATTTTCCCTTTCGCAGAGTTCAATATTCTTGCGGTTAGCTTCATCTCTCTCAAGTTGAACTTCAAGGAGAGCCTCTTGGAATTTCGCCAAAGCCTTGGCACCTTGATCAGAGATACGATCCTTATCATCTATGAGACCGCTAATTTTGGTTCTTAACTCATTGGTTTT
>NW_020631589.1:784-937 GCF_003573695.1 Papaver somniferum
GCAAGGACGTCCTGCGATTTTGTCGCAATGACAAGAGGTGGCATAATAAGACCTTTAATTAGGAAGGAAAAATAAGACCACACAGGAATGAGATTTTGAAAAGAAACAAAATTCACTTTGCAAAAGGTTGCGAAATTATACAATAAGAATTTT
>NW_020631590.1:0-375 GCF_003573695.1 Papaver somniferum
AAACGATTTAGAAACAATAGTCTTAGATGAACTCGTAGAGATTAGCGGGGATGAACCTGACTTAGAAAAATCAATCGCCCACTTTCAGGAATCTGATGACCTAGAAATTAGGAAGATTATGACCAGTCTACCTAGAGACGCCGAAAACTCTAAGTTTGGGGGTGATTATCATTCTCCATGTTATTTAACTCTTACAAAAATCCCTCACATGGGACTTTACATCAATGCCTCAACCATCTTACAAGACTATCTTCGTACTCGTTTTCCGAACTTAATAATATTCAACACGAGTCTCAACTGTTAGAACCCATCCTCTGGTTGATGAGGTTATCCCAGGCAATAATACCAAGATTGACTTCGTTTTCCCACCAAAAA
>NW_020631590.1:459-856 GCF_003573695.1 Papaver somniferum
TTATTGACTTAGAGGATCCTCAGTTATTTAGGTTATTATTGTGCGCTTCTAAGATCATATTTGAGTTTTTCCAGACTCTAGGACCTAATGATTCGGATCCCACCTATGAAGAAACGCAGCCAATGAAAATTTTCTATTTAGACTCTTTCATAGAACCTGAACCACAATTAGATATAAATTTCTTAATCAGGAAACTAGGTAAGGGGTTGCTAGTCTTGTTCAATTTCTTGGTTTATTGCAATTTCCTTTGGTCATCTCTATTTGGTTTTGAAGACCCACAGTTATTTCGACTGTTACTATATGATTCGAGGTGACTAATCTTTCCGAAGTCTGGCTGAAGACATTAAACATAGCACTTCTTGGGAGGTAACCCAATCTCATGCAACACGGTAATATC
>NW_020631590.1:1056-1403 GCF_003573695.1 Papaver somniferum
AGCTCAGGTGTTAGAAATAACATGATAGTTTCACCATATCTCGTTGAGTCCTTTTCACTTCTATTTTTATTTTATTTTGTTTTTAAACCATGTTTCTCTAAGTGATAGGTGGGGCCCACGATTCAAGTTGTTACCAATGCTAGGATGAATTAGAGTGATTGAGTTACAAAAAAAAAAAAAATTGAAAAAAAAAACAAAATGTTGAAAAAAAAAAGAAAAAAAAAAGAAAATTGAGACCAGACCATTTGACCAAAAGGAATAAATTTAATAAAGTCGACCACTGGTACCCTTGTATATGCCAGTTGTGTTGACCTAGAGTTAGGTTATCGACCACTGGTTCCCTTGTA
>NW_020631590.1:1603-2056 GCF_003573695.1 Papaver somniferum
AGGGTGCCTTTATCAATTTTTCTTTGGTGCCTTTAGCGATTTTTCTGGGGCGTTTTCCGCACTTTCTCGGGGTTCCTCTGGGACATTTCCGGGGTACTTCCGGCACACTTCTGGGGCGCTTTCGGTACATCGTCAACGGAGCTCCAAACGCCGCATTTTTAACCAATTTAGCCGCAAAACCTTATTTTTCCAAAAATACCTATAAATAAATAAAACACCATAATGAGTACAAAAACGGGCACTAACAGTATATACAAATGATATATATTAGACACATAAATGCGTCTATCACATCTGTGTATGAGCGAAGAGCTAACAGAGTACTAGATTTCCCAGTCCTGTTATAATTATCCTTCAGTTTTTGGATCTGCGGAATGTTGCAAGAGTTAGCGAACAAAATAGTAAAAATCAATAAAGAAATATAAAATGAGTAAAAGGGGAGAAACATACCTC
>NW_020631591.1:0-550 GCF_003573695.1 Papaver somniferum
GTTCGCGGACTGGGTTCGCGCAAGTAGTTTGTCAACTCCAGTAGAAACTCTCTGGTTTGAGAACTTCGGCATTTCGCGGACTCGGCACCACTTTCGGTTCTCTTGATCAACAAAGTTCGAAAACTTCGGTTTAAGGAATCCATTGGTTATGTAATCTAAACTCTCATGCCAATCATTGAAACATTCTTAGAGGACGTTATACAGTTGTTACACTATTTCTCGTCAAAAAAACTTTCAAAGTGATTGAAACATTCATGACTTTCGTCACTAGGTAAAGATAAACTTGGTCGAAGCGAAAAGCTTACCAACACATATTTCGAGATATAGATAGGCGAGGTATACTCGGCTCGAAATACCAAATGTGTATGATCTAGTCTATATATATAGCATACGACTTTTGTCTCAAAGAGTAGGAGATAGAACAAATAGACTTTTGAGTGACAGATAAGTTCAAGTCTCCACATACCTTTTTGTCGAGAAGTTCCACCGGTTCCTTGAGTAGAACTTCTACTTGTATGATGAATCACCATGAAGTCTTTGAGCTCAACTA
>NW_020631591.1:561-1000 GCF_003573695.1 Papaver somniferum
CTTCTACTTGTATGATGAATCGCCATGAAGTCCTTGAGCTCAACTACACTTACTATCCTAGTCCGAGACTTAGCTATAAGAGACTAGAAATCAAGACTTATAGTTTTGATCACTAACATTGACAAACATGCTTGAGATAGAAACGCATGCGAGTTTGACCGAGTAGTGCTCTAACAGTCTCCCCCTTTGTTAATTTTAATGACAAAACTATTAATACATATGGAATACAAAAAAGATAATGAAACTTTAGTAGCTCCTATTCCACATGTCTAATCTTCAAAATTCCTCGAAATCTTCGTCACTTCCAAGTACTCCATTGATCCCAAAGGTTGTAAGTTTAGCATCACCGTTGTCAAAGATCCGTTGCTATAACAATGAGAAAGCATCGGTCTCGATCATTGTTATACAATGTCATAGTATTATTACACAGTGTCAAAGT
>NW_020631592.1:0-458 GCF_003573695.1 Papaver somniferum
ATCAAAGGATGGTCTTAGGAGAATGGTTCAGTGTCTCTAAGATGATCCTAATCCTAGTTCTAGCTGCCTTCTCACAATGCAACTAACTATGGATTTACCTCTTAGATAGCTAAACAATCCTGAAGGATATTCTAATCACAACTAAGGTGTTCCTACAAAGTACTAACTGTCTGATTAAAGTACAATTAGTCAAAGTTATGAAAAACAATCTGTTAAGCATGAGTTGCAACACATTCAACATAGAAATAACCTGACTACAATGGATATAAGGCATACATTGTGAAAGTAAAATGCTGACATGTTTAGATTATATTTATCCACAACATTATATCACAACAAGAACACTGTCTAGAATATGAACAACTTAACATCAGAATTGAGGTTTCATCTAAACCCTAGACATGAAATCAGAACATAACAAACATTGTGCAAAACAATTGAAAATAACACAGTTGAGG
>NW_020631592.1:469-859 GCF_003573695.1 Papaver somniferum
GACATGGTGAACAAATACAATTGAAATTTACAAAATAATTTAAATTAAGAACTAACCCTTGAGGCACTGGCTATTCCAGTCCTCTTGGGTGAAGCACTGGCTAGCCCAGGCATATCTTCAACACAACACCCACAACCCATATTTATACCCAAATTAATCAATTAGGGTTTACAGAGAAAATCCCCAAATCCCCAAATTACACATTTGAAATTAGGGTTCGACTTTACCTAATTTTACGTGACAAATCACTCAAGAAGGTCGACCCATTTCTTCTCTGACTCTCCTGCTCCTCTCCATGCCTTCCAATTGCGTTTCTAACTCGACCTATTCTATTGATTTCTTACCTAGGGTTTCAGAGAGAAATCAGGGAAGAAATCGAGAGAATAGATG
>NW_020631593.1:0-337 GCF_003573695.1 Papaver somniferum
TGGTTGATTGTGGTGGTTGAGGCAGTGGAGTTGGCGGAGTTGGTGGTGAAGGTGAGGCTGTTGCAGACGGAGTGGAGAAGATGGAGGTGGAGTCGATGGAATTAGGGATAGGGGTGTGTTTGGTTTTGCGGGTATAGGTGTTAGGTGTTTGGGTGTTGAGCGGTTGCATCAAGTCTCGATGATTCGCGAAGCTGAGCCGTGGGATGCGGAAATGATAGATTGATCTAACGGCTACAAGTGAAGAGGCTGGTATCGACCGTCGGATGCCTGATACAACGAAACTGACGGCTCAAGATGGAGTTAGGTGCTGTAGTGTTAGACATGAGCTTCAGACTTT
>NW_020631593.1:348-1000 GCF_003573695.1 Papaver somniferum
ACGAAACTGACGGCTCAAGATGGAGTTAGGTGTTGTAGTGTTAGACAGGAGCTTCAGACTTTGATGTACTGGCGATGCTGCGACCATTGGATTCAGATGTGATCCAATATGACGGCTGACGAAGGAGACGGGTATGGATATTGGAAATGGGTTTGGGTAAGGGTTTTGGGCCTTGGGTATGCCAAGCCCATATCTTCTTTAAGAACAATTCTTCCTTGTTAAGCCCATATCTAGCCTTTTGGTCTTGTGCAAAACATTCCTCGCGGCTTCCTTGCGTGATTCCTATCGGCTTCCACCACTTTTCTGCTCTTTTCGCTCCGTAATTCCATCCAAACTTTATTTAGAACCTAAAAATACAAAATTAATTAAGAAAAGTATTTATTCTTGAAAACAATGAAAATACAGAATATGGGATAAAATGGAGAATTAGAGCACAAAAGATGAGTTAATTGCCAACAAAAAGATATAGAAATTTGCACTTTTTAGCACTCATCAGAAATCTTCACCTTATACCCATACATAATCACAATAGCATTCAAACGATTATGTCGATGTCTTATATAAAAAGTTTAATGGTTAAGAAATAAACCTCGTATTGTATTCCTTAATATTACGTCTAACTAGAGTATAATCATTCATGCTTCGCAGTTAT
>NW_020631594.1:0-656 GCF_003573695.1 Papaver somniferum
GGCAAGGATGTTTGGGGATGTTAGGTTATCAGGTGAAACTAGTTTATTTGATTGGTTGAAATTATGAATTCACGAACGACTATGATTGGATTCATCGACAATACTCGATATCCAAGTTTTTTACCAATGTCACTCTTGGACATGGCTTATTCAGCTAAACCAAATTTTATTTCGATGTCACGATCTTAGAGAGTATAGTTCATCCAAATCTAAGTTTCCGAGAGTATTTCCACCAAGATAAATTGATTGATGGTAATTTTCCATTTTTTACCGATGTCACTCATGGACGAGCTTGTAAACCAATTTATATTTCGATGTCACGATCTTAGCAAGTATTTATCGTCCAAATCTAAGTTTACGGGGAATACCTCCACCAAGATAAATTGATTGATGGTAATTTTCAATTTTTACCGATGTCACTCATCGGGAATATGCTTCTAAACCAATTTTTAATTTTATGACAGTTATCAGCGATAACTGGACGAAACATGATATATCAGCGATACATATGAATATCTGATGATATCGCATTATTAGTCGTATCGGACCGATCAGCCGATAATATTGGCAAGGATGTTTGGGGATGTTAGGTTATCAGGTGAAACTAGTTTATTTGATTGGTTAGCATTATGAATTCACGAACGAATATGATTAGC
>NW_020631594.1:667-1000 GCF_003573695.1 Papaver somniferum
TATCAGGTGAAACTAGTTTATTTGATTGGTTAGCATTATGAATTCACGAACGACTATGATTGGCTTCGTCGACAAGACTCGATGTCACTCTTGGAGGAGCTTCTAAACCAATTATTATTTATTTCGATGTCACAATCTTAGCAAGAATTTTTCGTCCAAATCTAAGTTTCCGGGGAGTATTTCCACCCAGACAAATTGCTTAATGGTAATTTTCCATTTTTACCGATGTCACTCTTACACGAGCTTGTAAGCCAATTTATATTTCGATGTCACGATCTTAGCAAGTATTATCGTCCAAATCTAAGTTTACGCGGAGTATCTCCACCAAGATAA
>NW_020631595.1:0-279 GCF_003573695.1 Papaver somniferum
GCGTTGCAAAACAAAGGACTGACTGTTACAAAGAAGTTACTGTGGCAGCGTTACAAATTTGAGACGCAGTTCTTATTTGCAACGTTTGTTCTTCAGCAGCAGCAGCAGAAACTCGGGTTTTCCTGCAACTTGTTCAATTCAGCTCTGTAGTGCTACAAACTCCTCTGCGACTGCTCCAATAACTTCGTAACCTTCCCTGGGACTCGAACACACCTTTTATACTGCTCAGAAACCTAAAAATAGCGATTAATTCTCTCTTTTTCTTTTCGTGCAAGCCAC
>NW_020631595.1:400-852 GCF_003573695.1 Papaver somniferum
ACTTCAAGTTGATTGGTTATAAATAATATTTCAGAAATTATTATTAAGCTCTTTTTCTTATTAAATCACTTTTTAATTTAAAAGGTGTCCAAATATTAAGTTGTAATCCTTAAGCATGATTTATCAAAGAATATATTCTAAGCATAAAACATCAAACTGATTCACAAATAATTAAGAAAACCATTTTATCCCCTTTTTTTTAATATTTTTATCCAAGTGAATAAAATAAAATAAATAATTAACGACATTATAAATAAAAATATTACCAATCAAACATGAGTGAATAGATCCTCCATTGCCTCAATCACCAGGTATTTTAGCCACTCATGATGTTGGAAAACCTCTCAAAATATTTCATTGATGCTCAAAAGTGTTTTACAATGAAGAGAAAGACAAGAAAATGATGTAAAACAGGATTTTGCGACCCACAGAAGGCGTCCAGAGTCAACGAC
>NW_020631596.1:0-260 GCF_003573695.1 Papaver somniferum
AAAATTGGGAATGGGAGTGTGGGACCGGCAATGGCCGTCCGGCCAATGGGAGCGGGTCCCAAGGCACTCTTCCCAATTTTATGTAATTTTGATGATTTTAGATAATTTTCATAAAATCAAAGGGATTTGTTGAAAACCAAGATATTTTGTTGAAATCAGGAAACAAAACACCAAATAATAATAAAATAATAGGCGTGTGGGACCGGCTAGGGCATGGCCGGCTGGCTAGAGCCCGGTCCCACAAGTTTTCCTAATTTTTT
>NW_020631596.1:320-557 GCF_003573695.1 Papaver somniferum
GGTCCCACAAGTTTTCCTAATTTTTTAATATTTTCCATGATTTTAGAGAAAATACATGAAATTAGGTAATTTTCATGATTTTAGGGAAAATTCATAAAATCAAGGAATTTTCATAATTTGAGAGAAATAATAAAATAATGGAGACTGAGGTGTGGGACCGGCCACGGCTAAGGCATGGCCGGCCGTCCGGCGGTCCCACGACACCTTTCCCTAATTTTATTGTTTTTTGATAAAATC
>NW_020631596.1:568-825 GCF_003573695.1 Papaver somniferum
CGACACCTTTCCCTAATTTTATTATTTTTTGATAAAATCATGTGATTTAGATAAAAATACATGAAATTAGGTAATTTTCATGATTTTAGGGAAAATTCATAAAATCAAGGAATTTTCATAATTTGAGAGAAATAATAAAATAATGGAGACGTGAGGTGTGGGACCGGCCACGGCCAAGGCATGGCCGGCTGGTGCTCGGTCCTGTGACACCTTTACCTAATTTTATTATTTTTTGATAAAATCATGTGATTTAGATA
>NW_020631597.1:0-355 GCF_003573695.1 Papaver somniferum
CTCTTGCAAAGTGTCATGTAATCTTTTGTTTCCTTTTGTATATGTATCAAAAGTGTTTCTTATGCAAAAAAAAAAAAAAAAAAAAAAAAAAAAAAAAAAAAAAAAAAAAAAAAAAAAAAAAAAAAAACGATGTATATTCAGAAAAAAAAGAAAATATCAGAAAAATACAAAAAAAAAATCAAGCATTTATCAATTCCATCATCTCTTGTTCCAAAAATAAAAAGAGAGTAGTCAATGTAAATAAGAGTCACGTAAATAGTCATTTTGTTGTTTCATTGTAATAAGCAAGGAGGGTGTATGCCATTGATGTACAACGCGAGTAATTGTGAAATACCTCCAACTCATTCACAATTCT
>NW_020631598.1:0-430 GCF_003573695.1 Papaver somniferum
CCCTTATGTCTTGTAGAGTCCGTGGGTACCAAATTTTCCCATTGAATCGCCTCCTAGGTCGCTCAAATCCTTGATCCAAAACTGTTGACGCTGCTGCCTTTTTTCCCGCCAAAATCCAGTTTTGAAACTTTAAAGATGACCTCCCCCTATCCAGTTCCGGTGTCCCTTTAGCAATATTTATGGGATGTTTTTCACACTTTTTCGGGGTTCCTCCGGGGTACTTTCGGGGTGTCTCCAACATACTTCTGGGGAGCTTCTGGTACGTTATCTACGGAGGTCCAAATGCCACATTTTTAGCCATTTTCGCCGCAAAACCTTATTTTTCCAAAAACACCTACAAATAAATAAAATAACCAAATAAGTACAAAATCGAGCACTAACACTATATACAATTGAGATATATTAGACATATAAATGCGTTTATCAGGAA
>NW_020631599.1:0-525 GCF_003573695.1 Papaver somniferum
GTGACATATTTTATGTGAAACATGATGACATATTTTATTCACATGGATTTGTTCTTATTAGATAAATTCTGAAAATTTATATGAACAAATTGCATTAATTATTGTTTTGTAAAATCAAGACATGGGTTTTGAGTAACCTTCAAACTATACAACTTATTTGTGATGAAGTCATGTCTTATTGTAAATATCATAGTTCAGTTGTGTGAATGTTCACATTATGAAAATTATGTAAATGATTTTATGAGAAAATCATTTTCCATGAACTAATGAAGTGTTGTTCGTTATTGCAGGTTTCAAGGAACGGATTGATTTCGTGTGTTAACTCTTGTATTGCAACCACTATTGTTAGTGAAATTGAAAGAGGTGAGAGTTCAATATTTACCGTTTTTAGACACCGACGTTTTTAATTTGCATGATTCCATCATCTTATTGAATTCGCGGATGACTAAAACATTGTGTGGATTTCACAGCAGCTTTGCGAGGATGTCTGATTCTCCAGCCAATGATGCCTCCAGAGATGAAATG
>NW_020631599.1:536-1000 GCF_003573695.1 Papaver somniferum
ATTCGCGGATGACTGAAACATTGTGTGGATTTCACAGCAGCTTTGCGAGGATGTCTGATTCTCCAGCCAATGATGCTTCCAGAGATGAAAGGTGTGCAGATGATGATATCTCCATAGAGGAAACATACACGGATGAGACTTCCGTTGGTGAGGAAGACGAAACACCTGGAGTCAAGAATGTCCCAAACATAGATGACGCATTCTTTGAGGTTCAGGATCCCGAAAATCGTCTCAAGTCCCTAGTATATCGTCTTCTGATCAATCCCAGGACAGTCATTCAAAATAAATTGGTGACTCCTCGTGCTATCATTCGGTTCTGTCTTGAACGAGGACTATCCCAGGCTTCAATGATTGAATTCAAGCTTTCTCGATGCCCCTTAGAGAAGTTCTCGGGATGGTCTAGACACATGCTGGGATTTCCTCGTGTTAGAGCTATGCTGGATAGAGCACAAATTACCAGGGCC
>NW_020631600.1:0-240 GCF_003573695.1 Papaver somniferum
AAAAAAAACGCACCTGGTCGGTTTGGCCGGAAATCGGCTAGCAGCAACGGCGGCGGCAGGTGGTGGTCCGGCAGCGGCGGGAATTTTCTCCTGCTGGCGTGAAGGTGCAGAGATGATGGAGAGCTGGTCGTGGGAAAAAAAAAGTATTAATCCCTTTTATATCAATTTTATTTCCAAAACCTAATTTTCTAAGGATTTCCTTATTGGGCCCGACCCGCGAATCCTAACCGACCACGGACT
>NW_020631600.1:251-548 GCF_003573695.1 Papaver somniferum
AACAAGGATTTCCTTATTGGGCCCGGCCCGCGAATCCTAACCGACCACAGACTCGTCGTCCAAACCAGCGGTTCAACACCAATTTATGCTCATCAAACGACGCTCCAATCATGACATTGAAGCCTTCATCAAGTCGTGGTTTTCTCATGCTCTCTAAATCCGGTAACGTCTCAACTTACGACTAAGTTCAATTACTGGTATTATTATTTATGGCCGGAAAATCACCATTTAATGCTGACTGAGGAACACATCTTTCCTCAGTAAGCAGGGGACTTAATGTAGATGGTGGATTTTCGA
>NW_020631600.1:748-1000 GCF_003573695.1 Papaver somniferum
TGATCGAATCCACAACTGGTCTCATAAATGGTAATAGATAAATCTTAATTACTCCGATTCTATGGTCGAATCTACGATCCCATGGAATGGTAATGCTCACTTTATTATTCTGAATTCGTAGTCGAATCCTCAGCTGATCTTATGAATTAATAATAAACATCTTATTGCTCAGTTTTGTGAATTATTCTCCACCGAATTCCACAATTAGTAATAAATAATCAACAACCGGGAGTCTGAGAGTAAGCCCCGATT
>NW_020631601.1:0-397 GCF_003573695.1 Papaver somniferum
AAATAATAACTCACGTTTTATTTATAGTGAGTAACAACTCACGCAACAAAAAAAAGAGTATGTTTTTTTTTTCGTGAAAGCATGCCACGGTTTTGTATGCAAATATATTTTTCATGGACAGACCATGATTTTATATATATAAAAAAAACTCTTTTCCTTCGTATCGTCGTTTGTCTTTAAAACGAAGGTTTATTTCAATTTTGTGAAAGCTCACACCTTATAAGATTGTAGATGGTGGATTTTCGACAAGGGCTAAAATCGTAAACTCATAATTATACGAAGCTCTGATCCAGCAATCAGACGTGAGTATTGAGACACGGGTCTCTCATCGAATTCTCAACGCAGAGTACTTTCTCTCGGAGTACATGTAGATATGTAGTCTCACGACTGGACAACG
>NW_020631601.1:597-906 GCF_003573695.1 Papaver somniferum
TAGTCGAATCCTCAGCTGATCCTATGAATTAATAATAAACATCTTATTACTCAGTTTTGTGAATTATTCTCCACTGAATTCCACAATTAGTAATAAATAATCAACAATCGGGCGTCTGAGCTACCTCTAAGTAAGCCCCGATCCAAATGGTGAAAATGTCTTCAACGACGATGCACTAAGAGTCACCGCACGAACGAGTATTTCAGAATACGACGAAACGATTAACCTATTATAAAATAGAAAGAAAATAATAAATAATCAAAATATTGACCAAGGCGCCAAGGGATTGGATTCATTGACTGGCCGACC
>NW_020631601.1:917-1359 GCF_003573695.1 Papaver somniferum
TATGCCATGATCAATCCCACGCCAGTTTTATATTTTATCATGTTTTTATTATTTTCCTTCATCCGATGAAAATCCTTTCATTTGAACAAATCTCCTTCGTCTCGAGGAAACTCCTCGACTTCATGGCGTTTTCATAAACCCATGAAAATAATATAAAATTAAGAAAAAATAGTGAGGGGCGTGACCATTGGCCAACCGGCCATGCCTTGGTCCCAGCCGGCCCCACACCTTATGGTTCCTCATGAAAATTCCTTCAAATCATGGAATTTTCAAAAAAAATAAAAAATAATAATATAAAAATTAGGGAAACACGTGGGACCAGGCCCCAGCCGGCCGGCCATGCCTCAGCCGGTCCCACACGCCCATGTATTTTATTATTATTATTTTTAGGATTTCCTTCATCCCATGAAACTCCTTGATTTCATGGTATTTCTCTCAAATT
>NW_020631601.1:1559-1873 GCF_003573695.1 Papaver somniferum
TGTTGAACCAATATTCCTTGGTTTGAGCAAATATTTATCATCTGAGCAAGTGTTTCTCATGTGATGAATTGTTGAATATTTGATCGTCTGAGTATGTGTTGCTCATCTGATGGATTATTGGAAGTGTACCAAAAATATTAATTAGAATACTGGTCGTTGAACCGAGCATAATTAATAAAATTAATGACCATGAAGTCGTCATAAAATTATTAAGGTTGGAATCTGGAATGATGATCCTTGGATTCAGAAACCCTAATTTGATCAATTGATGATCAATTCATGGTTCGTCAGAATTTTAACCATGGGACGAAGGA
>NW_020631602.1:0-385 GCF_003573695.1 Papaver somniferum
CATGTCAGTCTGATTCTTTGCAAGAGTCTCCTGCGCTTTGATAAGATCAGCAATGGTAGGTGGTGGATCTCCTCTGACTTCTTTAGGGTGTCGTCCGGACAGTGGATGACCTTCGACGTGAGGAGGAGTAATGTCACCACCATCAGTGTTGGAGGTTGGAATTGTCTCCGAGATATTCTGATTGTTGTTGTTGCTAGTGCTAGCACGGTTTGTGTTAGTATTCGTAACAGAACCTGACCTGAGATCAACCATCTTGTGGAATTATGAGATTGCAACCGAGAGAATGATCTCCCACTGTGGTCGCCAATCTGTAGATAGGGAAAAACGATTTGCTGGTTTTTAAGGAATTGAGGAGACGACCGTACGGAGGAGACTCCTCGAACCG
>NW_020631602.1:585-922 GCF_003573695.1 Papaver somniferum
ATAGAACATAGTTGAGTTTAACATGTCTATAGGAGAATGCATAGCTTAAGCTAGGGTGAATTCAAACCCCTAGTTCTCACCTATTTCATCCATAACATCTTCACTCATCCACCTTCACTGTACACTTTTATTTTTCTGTTTTCCTTCAAATTTTTTCTCTTGTTCCATTGCTGTCTCTACAGCCCATCAATTGTCCACTGTGGTGTTAATAACACCACACAACCTCACTGTTCACTGCCCCTAAGAACAAGTTAGCAAAAGAAGCAAGAAACCAAAAATAGCAATATATGCCCACCTTGTCCCTGTGGACAAACCCTGCTTGCACACTCACTGCAAC
>NW_020631603.1:0-461 GCF_003573695.1 Papaver somniferum
GTGTAACAAGCTAACATTGATTGCAAACCCTGATTTGTAAGACTATATAAAGGAGAACTCTAGCAACTGGGAAACCTAATCCCCACACCTTACGTGTGATACTAGTTGCATATCTAGAGTCGATTCTCCTTTAACCTTTGGTTTCTTCTTCTAAAACCAGGTTAACGACTTAAGGACTTTATTGGGATTGTGAAGCCAGACCGATACTACTTTTCTTGTAGTTGTGTGATCTGATCTTGCATCTTCTATCGTTACGAGTGCGATTGTAATAATTGGCTCGAGATTTATATCTCTGGTAGGAAAGATAGAAAAGTAATCACAAACACTTCATCTCATCGTTTGTGATTCCACAATATCTTTTTTCGCTGCGTCGATTAGGATTATTGTGAGGTGATTGATAATACTAGGTGTTAAAGCACTGCTCGGTCAAACTCGCATGCGTTGCTATCTCAAGCATGTTT
>NW_020631603.1:472-1000 GCF_003573695.1 Papaver somniferum
ATAGTTTTGTCACTAAAATTGACAAAGGGGGAGATTGTTAGAGCACTGCTCGGTCAAACTCGCATGCGTTGCTATCTCAAGCATGTTTGTCAATGTTAGTGATCAAAACTATAAGTCTTGATTTCTAGTCTCTTATAGCTAAGTCTCAGACTAGGATAATAAGTTTAGTTGAGCTCAAGCACTTCATGGGGATTCATCATACAAGTAGATGGACTACTCAAGGAACCGGTGGAACTTCTAGACAAAAAGGCATGTGGATACTTGAACATATCTGTCACTCAAAAGTCTATCTATTCTATCTCCTACTCTTTGAGACAAAAGTCGTATGCTATATATATAGAATAAATTATACACATTTGGTATTTCGAGCCGAGTACACCTCGCCTATCTATATCTCGAAATATGTGTTGGTAAGCTTTTCGCTTCGACCAAGTTTATCTTTACCTAGTGACGAAAGTCATGAATGTTTCAATCACTTTGGAAATTGCTTTGACGAGAAATGGTGTAACAACTATATAACGTCCTCTA
>NW_020631604.1:0-353 GCF_003573695.1 Papaver somniferum
AGAGATGTTGATGAGGAAGTCTCAGAGTATGTTAAGTTTTTGGATTCGTGGAATATGAAGAAGATTACAACTTCTCATGTCACACCTCTTCTGACTCCTCTCTGTCGTAAAACAAGAAATTGAGAAGATGTTACGCATGTGTTTATTTTTCGAATCTTTCTACCGAATCGATCCTCAAGGATTTTGAGGAAAACCTACATATGAAGTCACTTGAATGTGATAATCTTTATCAAAAGTACTTTTTATTGGAAGAGAAACTTGCAGAATCTGAAGCAAGGTTTAACTCCCAACAAACAAGTTTTGACGACAGAGAAATCGCTTATCTCACTCGAGAAAAACGCCTTGAGGCTGAT
>NW_020631604.1:364-728 GCF_003573695.1 Papaver somniferum
GATTGGATTCATCTAAAAAGGTATGTCTATAAACTTGAGAAAGATTTGTACTTTTATTTGCTTAGAATACTTATAATAATCTTGCTTATCGTTCATTTCTACCTAACTTGATCTGTGTTTAAAGTTCTTAAATGTTTAGGTTTGAAAATAATAGTTCGGGATGTTTGGACTACATGGTACACATAACAAGTATGCATAACAGCATTTAAAATCAAAATCCAGGGGTTTAAGTTCGTAAACCCGTATGCATACTTGACGTCGATATTCGGTAAAAAAATTTTGGCCGTAACTTCTTTGTACGAACTCGGATTTACCTCATTCTTTTTGCATTATCTTCCTTATTTAATTCCCTTCAAAATGGAGA
>NW_020631604.1:739-988 GCF_003573695.1 Papaver somniferum
GTTGTAAGATGACTTGAAAAAGTTCAATACTAGTTCAAGAAAATTAACCACTATGCTAGGAGCAAGTAAAAATCATCGTGATACACGAGGATTGGGCTATAAGGGAATAGATGCTCCAAGTAATAGCAAAGAGGTAAAATTTGTCAAGGCTAGTGATTCCTCTCAACAAAAGGTTTCAACTGATGGCAAAAGTGAAATACCTTCTCCGGCAGTTAAGGTTCAAAAGAGCAAAGTTTATCAACCACCAAA
>NW_020631605.1:0-558 GCF_003573695.1 Papaver somniferum
TACAGTGTGTATTCAATCTGGACTAGGTCCTGGGGTTTTTCTGCATTTGCGATTTCCTCGTCAATAAAACTTTTGGTGTTTGTGTTATTTCTTTTCCGCATTATATTTTATATAATTGAAATAATACAGGTTGTGCGTTCGTGATCATCAATTGGAAATCCAACCTTTGGTTGTTGATTGATATTGATTGATCCTTGGACATTGGTCTTTGGTACCGTCCAAGTTATCTCTCTTTGATAAAGACTCGCAGATTTCTATTTGCTAGAGTAAAGATCAAATCGAGAGATTGAGATATAAATTCTTTGATATATATTTTTATTGATTGAGTCTGAATGTCTAGTTGATTCTCATAAAAAGTATATTGGAGTTTGTCCATACAGATTGCTAAGCAAAATATTGGGTGGTGTTGTTAGACCCCCGCTTTTTCAATTGGTATCAGAGCAGGAAAACACGTTAAAGACCTCAAAAGTCTGTGTTTGTGGCGATCTGACTATATGGACCGTAAAATCTCAATTGACGCTTCACCAGGTGTAAAAAACAACCGCAAGAAAAGGTCTG
>NW_020631605.1:569-1000 GCF_003573695.1 Papaver somniferum
TAAAGTCTCAATTGACGCTTCACCAGGTGTAAAAAACAACCGCAAGAAAAGGTCTGACAAACTGATGTCTCTTCAAAAAGGGTTGGATGAACAAATCCGGATCAACTATGGTCTTGTTGCAGAAATTGCAGTTCTTAAGGATTTGATATCTGGTAAAACTCCCTTTGAGAATTTGAAGAATCTCAGTTGTTCCTCTCTCAAAAAATGTCATAAGTCAGATAGTAATCAACGACAGGATGTTGATAAAACTGATATGACAAGGAACCTGTCAGACAATCTTCAAAGCATAGGCTCATGTTGTGATCCATCCGATCATATACAACAAGCATGTATGTCTTTTCAAAAGACTCTTAACGTTGCTAGTAATCTTTGTAAGAAAGTTAAACAACTGTATGATTATCTAAAAGTTCATACAACACTACCGGGAAAAT
>NW_020631606.1:0-473 GCF_003573695.1 Papaver somniferum
TGCTTCAAAATTCTTCTTTTCTTTCGAAATTAAGGTCGCTCTTGTTGTTCTTTCGGAAATGACATCAAATGGGGGAGAGTTCTTTTGAACTTGTGCTTAATGGTAATATCTTGCGGGGTGTGCGGCTGTGGAATTTTATAGGGGTTATCTTGTATCTTAAAAATCCTTGATGAGTGCATTTAGCTTCGGCTTTATGATTGCATCTAAATTAAGTTGGTATGTATTTTTCTTTTAGTCTATGAAATGTCTCTTGTGGAAATTTCATTATGATCCCGTTCTTGTACCTTTGCCAATTTTATTGACAAAAAGGGGGAGAAATAATGTAGTTCACACTACAAATACATATGGTTTTCGGATCATTGTGTAAGGGGGAGTAGTTTCCATAATCGAGATGGAGTATTGACTAGGGGGAGTGATACATATCACCATAGTATTATTGTTAAAGTTGTGATGCAATTGGACTTTGATGTTAC
>NW_020631606.1:484-856 GCF_003573695.1 Papaver somniferum
CACCACAATAGGAAAAACAAGCAACATGGCTTCATGTTATTCAACAACAAACAGTATTTCTATACATATACGGAATGTGCACAGATATAAATGATAAATGCAGTCCATTAATTGTGCAACTAAATATGCAATGTAAAGGATAAGATATTTGTTTTCAACAAGTTGTGTGTTTGCATGTATTAGTGTAAAAAAACTACTTTTCTATTGAATTGTTTATTTGTCAGTGTTGAGATGGCCGAGTTTGGTTAAGGTGCCGGATTAAGTTTCTGGTCCGAAACGCTTGTTTTGGAACCCCCAATGTCAACGTTTATTATAATTTTATTGTTTTCAGTTCATGCCATCTTTATATTCCAACCCCATTTACTTGTGACG
>NW_020631607.1:0-638 GCF_003573695.1 Papaver somniferum
GCAAACCCTTCCCTAACCATCTTTGCTTTATCAGTCCATCACCACTATTTTCTGCAGCATCATTGAGCCACAGACTAGCCATTCCACCTGCAATCTCAACAACAACTCAGTAGCAGTTCAAACAATTCCAGCTTCTTCTCAATCTGAGCCAAACCCAGCTTTAAGTTCACCACTAATTATTCATTCCTTCTCCGTCTCTTCTTCGATTCAACCAAAAACCCATCATTTCAGATCTTCCGGAGACTCAATTTGAAACCCATTTTGCAGTTTCAGCAGTTGAATTGCTGCTCTTCCCTCCGACAATTTCAGATACCAGCAAACCGATCTTCTTTCGATTCATTACAAACCCATTAATCACCTCCTTCTCCTGATTTCTCGATCCCCATTTCCTCTGCCAGTCGATGCTCTCGATTTCTCTGATCTAATGGTGCCGCCATAACTTACTTCACTTCTCTCTAAATTTCAGACGAGAATGATTGATAGATGATTTCTCTCAACTCGAGTGATTCAAACACAAACTCGTTCTCTATCTCAGAAGCAGACCCCCTTTTCTCTTCTTGAACAAACCCTTACAAATCTCATACCCTGATCGATCCTCTATTCTCGTCTCTTCTAACCCTCTCTAATCAAAGACCTCA
>NW_020631607.1:649-1000 GCF_003573695.1 Papaver somniferum
ATCTCATACCCTGATCGATCCTCTATTCTCGTCTCTTCTAACCCTCTCTAATCAAAGACCTCATCTGTTAGATTTCGACAACAAACCCATCATCTAACCAATCCCATAATCATTCCATCTCAAACTGGCTTCAAATATCCTCCATTTCTTCATGTTTCCACCTACAGCTCTGTCTATTTCTGAGCTCCAAAACCCCTCTCATCTTTCTCACTGATTCGCCCATCAGCACAATAATCTATTTCTGCATATGAACCTGTCTGAACTTGGGGAAATAACGCAATCAAATTCAGGGTTGGGTGTAAAACTGAAATGATGGTTGGGTGTAAGGAAACTGAGATGGATATTGGCACC
>NW_020631608.1:0-381 GCF_003573695.1 Papaver somniferum
TCCTACGGTCGCTCCATCATCGCACATCAAACTCCGAAGCCCCCGCTTTACATCGCAACGCCCATCTCCATCTTGGGTCGTCCGTTTTGCTACATCCCTTCATCCGACGGTCGCTCCACGCTTACCTCCGTATCACCGTTGGATCCACCTACCATCTTCCCATCCATCGCTCCTTGTCGCAGATCATCAAACCTCGTTGAACCCGCCTAACACCCAAGTATAGAACACCCTATACCCCTAGACAAACGCCCCCTAACCCTAACTCTATCGACTTCTTCTTTCTTCTCCATCTCTTCTTCCTTCCCCCGTCTGCAGAACCCATACCACCACCACTCCCTGCAACTGCCGCGCCATCACCTCTACCTGTCTCACATCATCCCT
>NW_020631608.1:581-820 GCF_003573695.1 Papaver somniferum
ACTCAAAATTTTATAGTGTAAGGTTTTTAGTTATTTATCCCAACCCCAAATGCAAATTAAAACATCCAAAAATCCGATGAAAACTAAATTAATTTAATTTTCCAAATAAAATAAAAAGAAAAATAACACACTTTTCAAAAAAAAAAAGTTTTGAATCCAAAAGTCGCAATAAAATAAAATAAATCAGAGTGCAAGTTCTTTTTTTTTCTTTAAACAAGACTTTTGAAACTAGTCAGTAG
>NW_020631608.1:831-1000 GCF_003573695.1 Papaver somniferum
AGTGCAAGTTCTTTTTTTTTCTTTAAACAAGACTTTTGAAACTAGTCAGTAGACACGCACAACCCGAGAAAATCGGAACCATGCTCTGATACCAAACTGTCACGCCCGCAAAAATTCGGGCTTCTATTGAGCCGGATTTGACCCAATGGATCAAGTCCAACCCAACTAG
>NW_020631609.1:0-1097 GCF_003573695.1 Papaver somniferum
CCCATAAAACGTGTAAAAAATTGTATCAATTTTAGCTTTTGTTATATTCTTTTTGTTGATTTTATACAAAGTGCCGTGCTGGCTCCATGAACCACCACTCATAAACACCATTGCGGTCGCATCCAAAATCTTGACCACTTTTTATTTACCTAAATTATCCAAATTTTGTTTTGTATTTTAGATTGTTTTTGATTTGCCTAATTATAATCTTTCCATGATGTTCACAAGATTTGTCCGAGTCGGTCACGTATAAAACGCTACTTTTGACATATCAGTATAGCTTATTTGTAGTTTTGTTTTTGTAGTGAAAGATAATGACGTTCGTCGTGGCGACCAAGACTTCCATGAAGGATGTATCGGGAAAGAGCATGTCGGAATCATTACAAACCATGTCGCAAAACTAGGTGTTGACAGAACTGAAACATATGTGTCTGGGACAATAACAGGTACACCTTTGGTTCTCTGTCAGCATGCTAATTCTGATCAAATTTTTCCATCCATTAACAGTAGAAGTAGTACTAGTCATACTCTAGCTGGTGATGATTATATAGTCTGCGAGATACTCAGCAGACTGCTAGTGAAGTCACTAATGAGGTTCAAATGCGTATGCAAAAGTTGGAAATCCTTGATCGAAAAAGATCCTTACTTCATTAATTTGCACTTTACTCGATCAAAAGTTGTTGGGAGATCCATTCTCACCGAGATGTTCACTACTGAAAATTATGCACGTGTATTATCAGCCAAGCCATTACTTCCATCTGAAGATGGCCATGGAGGAGGAGCAACTTTCGAAAGGGAAATTCCTGTTGGCCCCCATCGTTGCCTTGATTACTTACACATGCTCAATTTCGTCAATGGTTTAATCTGCTTTTTAGACAGAAAAGAGCATAGTGTTCGTGTCTACAACCCAAGCACCGGAGAATGAACTCCCTGGATAAGATCCATAATTAGAAAAGAACCATCACCTTTTAGAAATATTAATTTCGGTGACTATGACTTTGGATATGATCCTTTCACCAAAGAGCACAAAGTGCTTTCCATGTGGGATCTGGATGAAAGAAGCAAAGACTTTGCCTGTGAGGTGTTGACTGTTGGCA
>NW_020631610.1:0-278 GCF_003573695.1 Papaver somniferum
TGTCCGGCTTTACGAGAATTGTGAATGTTCACCCAATGAGTTGGTGATATTTCAGTTTACCCGCGTTATACATCGATGGCTGCACCCTCCTTGCTTATTACAAGACTATTTACAACAAAAAGATGACTCTTTACATGACTCTTATTTACATTGATTACTCTCTTTTATTTTTGGAACAAGAGAGAACTATTGTCTTTAACATGACAAAACATGGAATAAATAAATACTTGATATTTTTTTTTTTTTTTTTGATATTTTTTTGATTTTTCTGAATTTTT
>NW_020631610.1:478-777 GCF_003573695.1 Papaver somniferum
ATGTGAATTGTGCTAGAATCAGGGTGCCTAAATATCTAGACTAAGAATCCTTATGTTTACATACATGCACAAGAGTCAACATTTCAAGGTAAATGAGCTCCATTTTTATGATTTTTTATTTTTCAATTTTTTTATTTTCAATTTTTCAATTTTTTCAAAAAGAAGGAGTTCTTGTTTCAATTATGGCATGTGATCGTGGTATATACTCTATACCCCCAAACTTAAACTAAACATTGTCCTCAATGTTTCAAAATATGAACAAAATTATAATACAACATATGAAGAGGATCATGTTGAGT
>NW_020631611.1:0-662 GCF_003573695.1 Papaver somniferum
AATTAATCGCCTGAATATTCAGCAATATTCTACGATTCCTCGTTATATTTCGTTACTTCAATCTGTGGTTCTTCCCAGCAGAATTCCACAGGTTAGTAATAAATATTCAACGAAACAGGCATCTGGGCATCGAATAAGCCCTGACAAAATGGTGCAAGTGTAATTAGCAGATAATACACAAACCATCATTTTGAATGCACGAACGAGCATTTTAAAAATACGAACGAACGAGGAACCTATGCAAAATAGGAAGGGAAAATAATAATAAAATATTAAACAAAAGCGCCAGGGGACTAGGCTCACCAGCCGGCCATTCATGCCGTGACTAGTCCCGCGCCCAATTTTATATTTTACCATATTTTTACTATTTTCACGATCTCATGAAAATCCTCTAGTTCGAGCAAAATTCCTTTATTTCAAAGAAATTATCTAAATCACATGATTTTATCAAAAAAATAATAAAATTAGGGAAAGGTGTCGCGGGACCGAGCACCAGCCATCCATGTCTTAGCTGTAGCCGGCCCCACACCTCACGTCTCCATTATTTTATTATTTCTCTCAAATTATGAAAATTCCTTGATTTTATGAATTTTCCTTAAAATCATGAAAATTACCTAATTTCATGTATTTTTATCTAAATCACATGATTTTATCAAAAAATA
>NW_020631611.1:673-1000 GCF_003573695.1 Papaver somniferum
AATTACCTAATTTCATGTATTTTTATCTAAATCACATGATTTTATCAAAAATAATAAAATTAGGGAAAGGTGTCGCGGGACCGCCGGCCGGCAGGTCATGCCTTGGCCGTGGCCGGTCCCACACCTCACGTCCCATTATTTTATTATTCCTTCTCAAATTATGAAAATTCCTTGATTTTATGAATTTTCCCTAAAATTACCTAATTTCATGTATTTTCTCTAAAATCATGGAAAATATTAAAAAATTAGGAAAACTTGTGGGATCGGGCTCTAGCCGGCCGGCCATGCCCTAGCCGGTCCCACATGCCTATTATTTTATTATTATTT
>NW_020631612.1:0-370 GCF_003573695.1 Papaver somniferum
CCGATAGGCAAGATAAAGAAGTCACAAACATCTTCGTCTCACTATTTGTGATTCCTCGACAATCCTCTTGTGTAGTCAGGAAGGATTTTAGAGAAGTGATTGATTAATCTAGGCTGTTCTTCGGGAACATAAGATCGAATTATCAATTGGTTCCTATTCACCTTGATTTCATATCAAAAGACGGAACAAAACCTAGGGTTTATATGTGGGAGAAAAATTTATCCTTTGATAGACTTTTCTGTGTGAGACAGATCTGTTTATTATCAAGTCTGTGATTTTGGGTTGCAGCAACTCTTGGTTGTGGGTGAGATCAGCTAAGGGAATCAAGTGCACAGTATCCTGCTGGGATCAGAGGCGTAGGAGTACAACT
>NW_020631612.1:410-652 GCF_003573695.1 Papaver somniferum
CAGTATCCTGCTGGGATCAAAGACGTAGGAGTACAACTGTACCTTGGATCGGTGGGAAACTGATTGGGGTTCAACTATGGTCCAGTCCGAAGTTAATTTGCAGTAGTCTAGTGTTTGTAGTGGCTTAATACAGTGTGTATTCAATCTGGACTAGGTCCCGAGGTTTTTCTGCATTTGCGGTTTCCTCGTTAACAAAATTTCTGGTGTCTGTGTTATTTCTTTTCCGCATTATATTTTATATA
>NW_020631612.1:751-1000 GCF_003573695.1 Papaver somniferum
CAAGAGAGAGATATTAACTCCTTGAGATACTTTTATATAGATTGAGTCTGACTGTCTAGTTGATTCTCTAGCAAAGTATTTCGGAGTTAGTCCATACAGATTGCTAAGCGAAATATTGGGTGGTGTTGTTAGACCCCCGCTTTTTCAATTGGTATCAGAGCAGGCAAACACGTTCAAGACCTAACAAGTTTGTGTTTGTAGCGATCTGACTCTATGGACAGAGGTGGTATCTCTATTAACGTACCACCA
>NW_020631613.1:0-530 GCF_003573695.1 Papaver somniferum
GGGTGAAAACGGTTTCTGCTGATTTTGGTAATTTCGGGCGTGTGGTGAGAAACGAATTTAAACCCTAAACAATGTACTGCAAGGGAGTACTTTAGATTCGAGAGATCAATCCGGCCTAAATCAAGAAATGGCCGTTCCATACTTGCTTCGGTCACAAAGTGAAGGAGAAGGGTTGGTTTTGGGGAGGGAAGCGAAGAAAGTGTTAAGACCAGAACAGTTGATTCAGGAAGAGTATTTATTTTATACGGCTTGTATAAGAAAGTGGGAAGCTAACAGATGGAAAGCTAGCAAATGTTTTCTAAGTGTTGTATGCTCCTGACCTGAACTTGTTGTTCGGTGGAAATAGGTAATGCCTATTTATACAAGTCGAAGTGAAACGTACTCTGGTCTCATTAAGAAATGGAAAACGGGTGAGTAAATGGGAGGAGGTGGTAACCGGTAACGCTTGGAATTGATGCTCCATAAAAGAAGGCGTTTCACCATTACTCCCTGTATTTACTAACCGCCTCATCCTCATGATACTTTCTTAT
>NW_020631613.1:541-1000 GCF_003573695.1 Papaver somniferum
CCATAAAAGAAAGCGTTTCACCATTACTCCCTGTATTTACTAACCGCCTCGTCCTTATGATACTTTCTTATAACGGGCGTAGTGTACGCCGCACGCTGTAAACCGCCAAACCAATACCCAATGAGCATCCCCCAGTTTGTGACATGCGTTGATGTCTCGAGTGTTTTCATGGAAAACATGTAGCATGTTGTTGTCGTCTGGCAAGTCGATCTTGGGAGACTTGCCTGCTCGGTGACCTTCGACGGTCGAGATTTTGCATCTTAAGAGGAAAGGTAGCCGTTGATTATCGAAACCCTTCGTTTGGTAGCCAGTTGCATGAAAGCATGCTCGGTATGGCTTTAATATGGCATGGTTTAGGCGCAGCCAAAAGTTAGGGTTTTGGCTTTGTTTAGGCGCGACCAAATTAGGGCGAAAAGTTGCCATGCGTTAGCTGGTAACCTTGGACGGCTAAGATCTGCA
>NW_020631614.1:0-551 GCF_003573695.1 Papaver somniferum
CCATTGGCCAACCGGCCATGCCTTGGTCCCAACCGGCCCCACACCCCACGGTTCCTTATTATTTTATTATTATTATTATTTCTCTAATTTCATGAAAAACTCCTTGATTTCATGGTATTTTTTGCACAAATCATCATATAATAATAAAATAAAATTATGAAAACTTGTGGGACCGGGCCACTAGTCGACCGGCCATGCCCTAGCCGGTCCCACACGCCCTTTGCTTTATTATTTTATTATTATTTATCCTATTTTTCCTTGAATTCGTCAAATTCCTTGATTTTATGGTATTTCTCTCAAATTAGGAAAAATTCCCTCAAATCATCAAAATACCTAAAAATATTAAAAAATTAGGGAAACTTGTGGGACCGGGCCCTAGCCGGCCGGTCGCGCCTCCACGGTCCCACACGCCCTTGTTTTTAGTATTTTAATATTTTTTGCTTCCCTGAACTCATGAAAACTCCTTCAATTCATGGAAACTCCCTAAATTCATCAAATTTCTCAAAATTCATGAATTCTTCATAAAATCATCAAAATATTATAAAATTAAG
>NW_020631614.1:578-1000 GCF_003573695.1 Papaver somniferum
AAATTCATCAAATTTCTCAAAATTCATGAATTTTTCATAAAATCATCAAAATATTATAAAAGTAAGAAAAAGGCACCACGGGACCGTGGTCACGACCGGCCGACCATGCATTAACCACGGCGGTCCCACGCCTCCTCATTCTTTATTTTATAATTATTTTTCATCATCTCATGGTGTTTTCCTCAGTTTCGTCGAAACCCTAATTTTGGCATATTTTCTCGAATGGATGCTCAATTGCACGCCAGAAAATATCAAAATTCTCAGGACTGAGACGCGGACGCCTTGGGGACACGAGCACGCTATCTTGACCGACCAAGATTGGCTCTTTGGCTCATGGAAGCCGGTCCCATCAATTTTCACAGTTTTGACCTAATTTGCATAATTGCTCGTATTAGGTCCAAAACTCTTCCAAACACTTTGGC
>NW_020631615.1:0-525 GCF_003573695.1 Papaver somniferum
GGCTTCAATGTCATGATTGGAGCGTCGTTTGATGAGCATAAATTGGTGTTGAACCGCTGGTTTGGACGGTGGGACCTTGGTCGTTTAGGATTCGCGGGCCGGGCCCAATAAGGAAATCCTTGTTTTAGGAATAGACGCTCGTTAGTTTAAAGAACAAACAAAATAGACCTGAGTCTAATGATATAAAATTTTGTCTATGAGCTATCACGAAAACCAAAATTTTATCTTTGCGAGGTTTCACAAAAATGGAATAAACTCTCGTTCCAAAGGTGAATGCTCGTACGAGAGAAAATTTTTTTTTTTGAAAAGACGTGCGTCTGTGATATGTGAGCGTTCACGGAAAATTTTATTTTCGATATGTGAGCGTTCACAAATTTTTGAAAATATACTCTCGCTTCAGAGACAGATGCTCGTGCGAGGGAGCAAAAATATATAGATATATTTTCCAAATTTACGTGAGTTTCACGTTAAATATTTATATAGTTTGTAAAATCATGTTTTGATTTTGAACAACTGTTGAATGTA
>NW_020631615.1:536-1000 GCF_003573695.1 Papaver somniferum
AAATTTACGTGAGTTTCACGTTAAATATTTATATATTTTGTAAAATCATGTTTTGATTTTGAACAACTGTTGAAAGCAGACAATTATATATGATGAAATAATGTCTGTATGTGAGTTTTCACAAATGTAAAATGGACGTCTATCCAATTTTTGAAAAACCAGTGGATGTTAAAATTCATGTGGGTTGTTCACGGTTTGATGAAAATCAAGTCATGATTTTGAATAATGAATTTTGCTCGACTTTGCAGGTTTGAAGGAACAAGTAAATTTTCGAAATTTTAACGTTATAATCACTACAGCTAGTGAAATTGTAAATAGGCAAGATTTGGATTGTTACCTTTTCAGCGCGTGCTTGTTGTTGGTATATCCATGACTACATCTAGTTCGCTTTAGATAGTGGTGACTTCTGATTACAACCACCCTTCTGGATCTTCCGGAGAATGCTCTAGAAATATCAAGTCAAA
>NW_020631616.1:0-369 GCF_003573695.1 Papaver somniferum
TTGGAAGACTTAATCGATATTATGTAGCGTGAAGAAGGTATAGAGGGAAAGAAATACGGCTGCATGTGCGTGGAAGATCAAAAAAAGGGAAACTTTGGCCGTGGAGAATAATATTGATAAATGAAGATTATTTGGGAGATATGGCGTGATTAAATGAGGATTAGGAGTATAAATATATTTATGAAGGTACAAGAGAGGGGTGTCGAGAGTTTGGGGTCGAGAGAAGGTCCAGAGAAGCATAAATCAAGAGTTGATGAAACTCTGTTTCTGCTGCTGCTGATGATGAAGAACACCAAGAACACGAAGAACAGACTCGCAAGGACAGTGGTTTATCAACAGTGTCTAAGACGCACAGCCGTGGGTCGCAGT
>NW_020631616.1:380-1000 GCF_003573695.1 Papaver somniferum
AAGAACACGAAGAACAGACTCGCAAGGACAGTGGTTTATCAACAGTGTCTAAGACGCAAGCCGTGGGTCGCAACGCGGTCTAAACATCAACAGCACTTGTGTTTTATCGTTCATTCTGTGACGCTTTTTGTGCGTCGCAGATTACATTTTTACACCATTTTCTCCTTTTCTCTCCATTGTAAACACCATTTGAGCTATAAAAATATATTTTGAGCGTGTTTTTATCATGATGAGCTAAACCCAACACTGGGACGATGGAGGAGGGTGAATTTCATACACGGGTAAATTTATTTTATTCTTTTTTATGACTTTTGCATTAATTTAAAATTGAAATATGATTTGAATTAATTGGTTGTTATTTAATTTGATGATGTATGCTTAGCTTAGGTGTTTTGATACATCATGCTTAGGACTTACAATCGATGTTTTGAGAATCTATCTTGGCAAAATCAGAGTCCATGTTAATTTTATTGAGTTTTAAATTGTCAAAGAATATATGAATGAACCCTGTGTAGTGAATTCGGCCAAATCCTTAGTCCCAGTACCTCTCGCCCATTGTTAATATTTTTGTATATATATTTTTATTAAATCTAAAAATTCCATTTCCTTCACAAGTCTGA
>NW_020631617.1:0-174 GCF_003573695.1 Papaver somniferum
GCGCCAAGGCATGCCAACCATGACAGCCGCGCCACCGTGCCAATGGAAAACCATGCCAGCCACGTCTCCGCGCCAAGGCATGCCAACCATGACAGCCGCACCACTGTGCCGGTGGAAAACCATGCCAGCCGCGCCGCCGTGCCAATGGCAAACCATGCCAGCCACGTCTCCGCG
>NW_020631617.1:374-706 GCF_003573695.1 Papaver somniferum
AAACCTTCACGAGACTTCAACTCGTCCACTAGGGACACTTAGTGGTTTAAAAGGCTTATTGCATTCGCTAAATGCAATCGAGAGACCAGCGACAGTGGTATAGGTAGGATTTCCTTAGTTTTGTTTTACTTGAGGACAAGTAAAATTCAGGTTTGGGGGTATTTGATGAGTCCCAAATATTGTATATATTTGCACCTTTTTATTGGCATTTAACTCATCATTTGTGCATTAACGCTCCATTTTATCCCATATTCTGTGTTTTCGTTGTTTTGAAGAATAAATATTTTTGTTAATTAATTTTGCATTTTTAGGTACTAAATAAAGCCTGGTTA
>NW_020631617.1:787-1000 GCF_003573695.1 Papaver somniferum
AATTAATTTTGCATTTTTAGGTTATAAATAAAGTTTGGATGGAATTACGGAGCGAAAAGAGCAGAAAAGTGGTGGAAGCCGAGAGGAATCACGCAAGGAAGCTGCGAAGAATGTTGTGCGCAAGACCAAAAGGCTGGAAATGGGTTTAACAAGGAAGAAATTGTTCTTAAAGAAGAAATGGGCTCAGAATTATCCCAAGCCCAACTTATCTCC
>NW_020631618.1:0-142 GCF_003573695.1 Papaver somniferum
TAGGGAACAATGTTTACATGTGTTCTAAGGAAGTAAGTTCATAAACTTGTTTGTGGACCGAAAAGGAAATTGCCAGGTGTTATTGGTTTTGTTATTCATTGCATATCTTATGAACAACCAATATGTGTGATAGAGTATAACC
>NW_020631618.1:342-660 GCF_003573695.1 Papaver somniferum
TTTAGACTGTTGTTAGTTCTAAAGACGATCTTGTGATAATCCATTGCTAACAGACTCCGTTCTTTGCGTGATTGATCACAAGAGATTCAAGTGATTATGTGCAGATTTTTATTGAAGATTTAAGGAGATTTGAAGACAAAGAAGATATTGAAGATCTGACTTGGGTTTTATAATCTTTGGTGTGCACAATACTTTTTTCGGTAAAAGAGGATCCAATTAATAATCGGTTTATCCTTGTGGTAGATTGGATTGATTAATTGAGTAGATCGGCATCAACACGGTTCTTCGGATTAAAGGTGTTGTTGGCTTAATCTTAAA
>NW_020631618.1:671-1000 GCF_003573695.1 Papaver somniferum
AATTGAGTAGATCAGCATCAACACGATTCTTCGGATTAAAGGTGTTGTTGGCTTAATCTTAACCGATTACCTTAGGGTGATTGAATATAAGATAGATCCAAGGACCTGACAAAGGAGTATATGTTGAGATAAACGGAAGAGCCTTTGTCCGACTCATATCAATTGGTTGAATAGAGTTTATACCAAACAGATTTTTTGTTCCTTTACTGTTTGGAATACGAACCAAAGGAATTGTTCCAAGTACGTGACTTATTTATAAGTTGTGGGCGTGGGAATACAGAAGGAACTAGGTAAACTATAGGGTTAGTTACTTGGTCTCAACTATACGA
>NW_020631619.1:0-337 GCF_003573695.1 Papaver somniferum
TCCGTGTCCCTTTACTATTCATGTTTGGAGTCTAGCCTTTTTCTGTGCTAATACTTCTGCCTTTTCTTCGAGTTCTATGATTGATTGGTTAAATTTCTGGTTGGTTGATCCTATTACTAGAATCCATATTGATAAACACTGTATGTTTGTTGTTGTCCTGTGGTCTTTATGGACCAGTAGAAACAAGTTAGTGTTTAAAAATCTTTAAGAAAATCATGTTGTCGTTATTCATAGGGCTAAGGCTATGCTCCTCACTGTGAAAACTAGAATTCAAACCCCCCCCCCCCCCCCCCCCCCCCCCCCCCCCCCCCCCCCCCCCCCCCCCCCCCCCCCCCCC
>NW_020631619.1:348-1000 GCF_003573695.1 Papaver somniferum
GGGGACTTCTCCAGTAAGACTTCTTTCTGTGCGTCTATTGTCTTTGATGTGGAATCTGCCGAAGAGGCCGAAGGTATAGCTATCTGGGATGTTTTGAAGAAAGTTGTAGAATTAAAGTTTACGCATATCATTATGGAAAGTGATGCTCAAGACCTGGTTTCTCAATTTTCTGCTGGAAGATTTGATAGAACTCCTAGAACTGATGCAATATTTAAAGACATTCAACTTTTTGTTTCCTCTCTTATTGAATGTATTTTCTCTTTTCAACCAAGAACTTGTAGCTTTGTTGCTCATGAACTAGCCAAATGGGCAAAAAACAACAAATCGTCTAGGTACTGGTCCGTCCCTCCTGTCTTTTTTTTTTTGATAACAAAGAGAGTTTATTGATTAGGAAGTTCTAGGCACTGCAAGCCTATGTAACAAAGAGGAGAACCATGGAGAATAATCCTTGTACTCTTCTAGTAAAATTTTGTCTCTCCTAACTTTTTTTGCAACACAGTCTGCAATATTATTTAAGTCTCTCCTAACGTGAGAGATTTTACAATACTTGAAAGATCAAACAAGAGTTTTTATTTTTCTAATGAGATGATTTTTTCCCCATCTAACTTGAACTCTATCTGTAGAAATAGATTGCACCACAACTTCTGCATCT
>NW_020631620.1:0-1300 GCF_003573695.1 Papaver somniferum
AAATCCTTGTTTTCTTTCGAAATTAAGGTCTCTCTTGTTATTCCTTAGGGAATGGCATATTATGGGGGAGAGTTCTTAATTGAAATTGTGCTTAATTGTCAAATCTTCGTGGGGAGTGCGGTTGTGGAATATTATAGGGGTTATCTTGTATCTTTATAAACTCCTTGATGAATGCATTTAGCTTTGTCTTTATGGTTGCATCTAAATAAGATGATATGTTTTTGTTTCTTTTGTTCATGAAATGTCTCTTTCAGAAATTTCATTAGGATCCCGTTCTTGTACCTTTGCCAATTTTATTGACAAAAATTGGGCGAATTAATATATAGTTCACACTACAAATACATATGGTTTTCGGATCATTATGTAAGGGGGAGTGGTTTCCATATGAGATGGAGTATTGACTAAGGGGGAGTGATACATATCACCATAGTATTGTTGTTGAAGTTGTGATACAATTAAATTTTGACGATGTGTAATGATACTATGACACCGTATAGCAATGATTGAGAACTCTTGTTTTCTCGTTGTTATAGCTACGGATTTTCAACAACGATGATGCTGAACTTACAACCTTTGGGATCATTGGAGTACTTGGAAGTGACAAAGATTTCAATTATTGTTGAAGATTAGGCATGTGGAATAGGAGCTACAAAAGTTAATTTATTTATTTTTTGTATTCCATATGTATTGATATTTTTGTCTGTAGTTGCAGGAAATCCCGCAACACACCCCTTGTATTATCATGACTATAATTTCTAGATCTAAACTTATTTGATATGAAAATAAATATAAATATAATGAAAATAGAAAATAAGACACAAGATTTATGTGGTTCGATCAATTTGATCTACATCCACGGGGTTAGTTTTTACTATGATCATTGAATTACATATGAATTACATTGAGACTCCATTAATGAGTATTTGGAGCTCTCTCTCTCTCTGGTTTTTGGGGAAGAATAAGAAGATAATAATAATACAAGTTACTTTTGTCTCTCCTACCTTTCTCTTAATATAAGATGCTACCTAGTGGATGACAGCTCATATACAACTAAGATTTTCCCTAATTTCGGATCTGGATTGCGAGGATATCGCAAGCTTACAAATGTTAATTTCGCATATCTTCTGATCTTCGCAAAGTTATTACATTTTTCTTATGTTTAAGATAATATCACATATGTGTCATTTCTCAAAGTGCTCTGCGACATTTTTGTAATGCGTTGTTAAGAATTTCGCGAGCGTATCGTTGTCGCGAAATTCTGATCCTACATATTGCCTCTTTTTTCTTGAATATTGCTGGA
>NW_020631621.1:0-444 GCF_003573695.1 Papaver somniferum
GCCTGACTTATGTATTGGTATGACTTTTATTAGTGAAACCGATCTTAAGTAATCACCTGAGATGGTATGATCGGGTTTGTGTTATGTCTGACCAAATTTGGGAAAGGGGAACCGATCCTAGTAAGAGGTGCAGTACATCACAAAGGGGAACCGATCCTTGTATGAGGTGCAGCAAGGTTTATAGCAGAAAGGGCAACCGATCCTATGGACATGTGCAACATGTTTTTAGGCAAAGGGAACCTATCCAATGGATATGTGCAACACATATAAGTTAGATACCATATATATGTGGGGAACCGATCCTAGTACCTAGTCAACTGAATTTTGGAAAGCTAGTCTTGAAAAAGCGGGGGTCTAACAACAACACCCAATATTTCGCTTAGCAATCTGTATGGACAAACTCCGAGATATCAATCTCAAGCCAATCAATCTGATTGTACTCGT
>NW_020631621.1:455-1000 GCF_003573695.1 Papaver somniferum
CGGAATCACAAACAATGAGACGAAGATGTTTGTGATTACTTTTTATATCTTGCCTATCGGAGATATCAATCTCAAGCCAATCAATCTGATTGTACTCGTACGATAGAAGATGCAAGATCAGATCACACAACTACGATAAAAGTAGTATCGGCCTGGCTTCACAATCCCAATGAAGTCTCTAAGTCGTTAACCTGGTTTTAGAAGAAGAAAACCAAAGGTTAAAGGATAATCGACTCCAGCACGCAAAATAGTATCACACGTAAGGTGTGGGGATTAGTTTTGCACAATACTAGATGTATCCTTTATATAGTCTTTCAAATCAGGTTTTACAATCAATGTTAGCTTAGTAACAAAGCATTCAATATTCACCGTTAGATGAAAACCTGATTTAGATTCAAGCTAATATTTCTCAACCGTTAGATCGAAAACTTAGCTTGTTACACACACTTGACAATGCACGCTTCTAGGTTTGTTAACCGTACCCAAACGTATGCACTTGTTGGTTCAACAATAGTTAACCAAAAGGTTAGCCATATGAGCATTTC
>NW_020631622.1:0-379 GCF_003573695.1 Papaver somniferum
GATACCCAGATTGACTTTGTTTTCCCACCAAATAGTTTTCTTCCAATTGTGGGAACGTATAGATTTCAAATGTGTCACTTATTAAGTTCTGAGACTAATCCTAAGTACTTTAGGAAATTAGAATCGGCACATTTGATTCAGAATGACCACTACTCTGACTGTGGTCAACTATGTAAGTCATACCTAATTGACTTAGAGGATCCTAAATTATTTAGGTTATTTTGTGATTCCAGGTTCTTATCTGAGTTTTCCCAGACTCTAGGACCTAATAATTTGGATCCTACCTATGAGGAAATGCATCCGAGGAAAATAGTCTATTTAGACCCCTTCATAGAACCTGAACCTGAACCGCAATTAGCGATAGTTATCTAGAACCTAG
>NW_020631622.1:579-942 GCF_003573695.1 Papaver somniferum
TATTCATAAAAGCACAGAGCTCAGGTGTTAGAAATAACATGATAGTTTCACCATATCTCGTTGAGTCCTTTTCACTTCTATTTTTATTTTATTTTGTTTTTAAACTATGTTTCTCTAAGTGATAGGTGGGGCCCACGATTCAAGTTGTTACCAATGCTAGAGTGAATTAGAGTGATTGAGATACCATGAAAAAAAAAGTTGAAAAAAAGTTGAAAAAAAAAAAAAGAGAAAAGAGATGAAAAAAAATAAATGGTAGTTACCAAAAAGTTGAAAAAAAAAGGAGAGAAAATATTGAGACCAGACCATTTGACCAAAAGGAATAAATTCAATAAAGTCGACCACTGGTACCCTTGTATATGCCAG
>NW_020631623.1:0-325 GCF_003573695.1 Papaver somniferum
TAAATATGAATTAACGTTTGTGTAATTTACTTTAATTATAATGAAACAATTATAATGTGGAATATAAAAGTAAATGACACAGCAAGATTTTGTTAACAAGGAAATTTCAAATGCAAAAAAAAACCCGGGACCTAGTCCAGAATTGAATACTCTAAGGATTAAGCCTCTACACAAAATTACACTAACTTCGTATAGTTGAGACCAAGTAACTAACCATGTACTTCACCTAGTTCCTTCTGTATTCCTACGCCTCCAACTTATAAATAAGTCACGTACTTGGAAAAATTCCTTTGGTTCGTATTCCAAACAGTAAAGGAACAACAAA
>NW_020631623.1:336-1000 GCF_003573695.1 Papaver somniferum
TATAAATAAGTCACGTACTTGGAACAATTCCTTTGGTTCGTATTCCAAACAGTAAAGGAACAACAAATCTGTTTGGTATCAACTCTATTCAACCAAGTGATATGAGTCGGACAAAGGCTCTTCCGTTTATCTCAACATAAACTCCTTCGTCAGGTCCTTAGATCTATCTTATATTCAATCACCCAAAGTAATCGATTAAGATTAAGCCAACAACACCTTTAATCCGAAGAATCGTGTTGATGCCAATCTACTCAATTAATCAATCCAATCTACCACAAGGATAAACTGATTTTCAATCGGATCCTCTTTTACCGAAACAAGTATTGTGTGTTAGATCATTGGTCGGTCGAACTCGCATGTGTTGTTATCTCAAGCATGTTTGTCAATGTTAGTGATCAAAACTATAAGTCTTGATTTCTAGTCTACTATAGCTAAGTCTCGGACTAGGATAGAAAGTGTAGTTGAGATCAAGGACTTCATGGCGATTCATCATACAAGAAGAAGAACTACTCAAGGAACCGGCTTCTCGACAAAGAGGTATGTGAAGACTTGAACTTATCTATCACTCAAAAGTCTATCTACTCAAAAGTCTATCTTTCTTGAGACAAAAAGTCGTATGCTATATATAGACTTAAATTATACACATTTGGTATTTCGATCCGAG
>NW_020631624.1:0-274 GCF_003573695.1 Papaver somniferum
TATCATCTCAGAATATCGTGTACACTCTTCTTTTGAACTATTAATTGCAACTAAACGTTTATACGTCCTTTAAATCCGTTGTTGGGTCTCTTCTAGAGATGGAACAGGTTCAGAAATATCATAATCAGGACTAGTTTCCAAAAACGAGTAACCAGTACTACAGTGTTCCTGATTTTCTTGCTCGTAAGACCAATTCGCGTGTGGATAGTAATTGGGCTCACCATGGTATGAACCATAACCTTGAAAAGGTTGGCGTTCCCAACTACTATTCCCA
>NW_020631624.1:474-610 GCF_003573695.1 Papaver somniferum
CATGATGGCTCCACTTAGATTGTTTCTAGACCAGCTTCTAATCCTTCGAAAGGGAATTCGTTACAATTTAAGCAAACCCCTCTGGAATCAATCCGAGTCAAAGTAAGTTGAATTGAGGCGAGGTAATCTCAGTGGA
>NW_020631624.1:768-2381 GCF_003573695.1 Papaver somniferum
TGGAGCTTTGATACCCAAGGCTTCACCGCTATCACAAGGCGGCGCAGTCATGCATTCAACTCACAGAAACCATCATGAACTTCGAAGTATGCTAAAAGAGTAACCAATATTTTTCGAACGACTTTCCTAATAAGCTCGTTACCCTATAGGTCTCGTTCTAATCAAATTTTAAGCTTGGGTTCGCGTTAGGTTTCGTTTTCCTAAGGCGGGCAAGAAGGGAGCGGTGATGAAATCCGAACCCTTATCTTGTATTGGCCAGGCCTTGCCCTTTACTAGGAATTTAAAAACAGTCCAAATTCGTCCTCAATCAATGAATCACCTTAAGGAATACAGTAACTCGCTTACAGGAGATTCGCGAGTGTTTCGATGGACTTACCTCCCGTACCAGACGGGGGATGAACCGTTGAAGTCGACTCGGGCCACGACTCCTATGTCATGTACGAACCCGAGGGGCCGAGACGATATAATAATCGTCGTCCTTCCCTGCACACAGTTCATATATAATTTTTTTTATATATATAACCCTTCCGTAGGGTTTAAAATTAAAATAAATTGTCCAAAGTCCAGTACAATGAAAAGAAATACAAAAATTAATAATAATAATTACAAAAAAAATGGAAAGTCTCTTAAAAAAAAAGAATAAATAAAATAAATCTCTCTCTTTTTTTTCTCTCTTTTTTCTTTATTTTTTTGCTTTGTCTTTTTTCCTTCTCTTTTAGCTTTAAGCTTTGATTCCAAGGTCTTTAGTATCCAACTTCAAACCTGTAATACAAAGACACAACCAAAGAGACGTAAAAAGAAAAAATGGAATAATAAAAATAATAAAAACCTAAAAATTCTACCTAAGCACAAATCCGCGTCGGCGGCGCCAAAATGATTATGTTTTTTTGATTGTGATTGTAGTAAATAAGATTCGTTTCAGACTTGTGAAGGAAATGGAATTTTTATATTTAATAAAAATATATATACAAAAATATTAACAATGGGCGAGAGGTACTGGGACTAAGGATTTGGCCGAATTCACTACACAGGGTTCATTCATATATTCTTTGACAATTTAAAACTCAATAAAATTAACATGGACTCTGATTTTGCCAAGATAGATTCTCAAAACATCGATTGTAAGTCCTAAGCATGATGTATCAAAACACCTAAGCTAAGCATACATCATCAAATTAAATAACAACCAATTAATTCAAATCATATTTCAATTTTAAATTAATGCAAAAGTCATAAAAAAGAATAAAATAAATTTACCCGTGTATGAAATTCACCCTCCTCCGTCGTCCCAGTGTTGGGTTTTAGCTCATCATGATAAAAACACGCTCAAAATATTTATTTATTGCTCAAATGGTGTTTACAATGAAGAGAAGAAGAGAAAATGGTGTAAAACTGTAATCTGCGACGCACAAAAAGCGTCACAGAATGAACGATAAAATACAAGTGTTACTGATGTTTAGACTGCACTGCGACCCACGGCTGTGCGTCTTAGACACTTTTGATAAACCACTGTCCTTGCGAGTCTGTTCTTCGTGTTCTTGGTGTTCTTCTCCATCAGCAGCAGCAGAAACAGAGTTTCATCAACTCTTGATTTCTGCTTCTCTGGACCTTCT
>NW_020631624.1:2557-2748 GCF_003573695.1 Papaver somniferum
GATCAAGAAGTCTCGCTATAACTCGAGATAATTCTCTCTTAACTCGGTTTGATGAAAAAATATTCTGGGAATATTTTCTTCCCTGATTTAGCTTCTCACGCGTAGATTTCCATCCTGGTCACTCTAGAAATGTTTAAACACGACCCACAATGTTGCTAGAGCCCTCATGCATGAGCAGAACACGCTCAAAT
>NW_020631624.1:2816-3000 GCF_003573695.1 Papaver somniferum
TTATGATATATCACATCTTTCCACAAAGTTTCAGCGATTGAATCGCACAAAATCACGTCCAAATGTCCGATCAAACTTCTGCCAGTTGCATGCATCATTTTTCCCGCCTTTTTCTGATTTCAAATTTTGGAAGAAAGGGACCTCCCCTTTATCCATTCCTGGGGTCCCTTTAGCAATTGGGGCG
>NW_020631625.1:0-518 GCF_003573695.1 Papaver somniferum
CGTCCTCTGTAGATATTTCCCGTCAAGTCTGAAGAGATCGGCTTTGTCTTGGTTTGAAAACCTACCACCCGATTCCATCAACTCCTACGATCAACTCGCAGAGAAATTTCTGAGGACATACATGTACAACAAAGCTGTCAACACTGGAATGGATAAGCTTTTTTCTCTGGCAATTGGCTACAAGGAAAACACGAGGGAATATACTAACAGATGGCACAAGATCTGCCAAGCCATAGGGAGTGTGGACCCAGTAGTAAGTATCAACTGCTACAAGTGGGGATTAGACCGAATGAGTCCACTATTTGTTGAGATTCATGGAAGCGTGCCTAAGACAGAAGGAGATCTTAATTATTGAAAAGTACGCTCGTCTTGAAGAAATCTAGCGTGAAAACCCGAGGGCACACACGCAGAGGTCTCACCGTACTAATTCCGCAGAACAAACCAATGGGGCAAAAAGAAATAGCTCAGTGGAACGGTCTCACGAAGATAGGAAGGAACGAAGAGATGAACGACGAAAA
>NW_020631625.1:529-1000 GCF_003573695.1 Papaver somniferum
AAAAGAAATAGCTCAGTGGAACGGCCTCACGAAGATAGGAAGGAACGAAGAGATGAACGACGAAAAGACGATCGAAAATTCGAAGATCAAGTTTACACGAAGCTCAATGCTAGATATGCTCGGATCTTGCGAGAGATCAAAGGAAGGGAAAATTTGGAGTGGCCGTGGTCTAAGGGAAAACAACCCTGAAGAACCGAGAAGTCTAAAGATTACTGTGAATATCACTGCTTCAATGTACACCAGACCGACAAATGCAAAAACCTCAAAATAATGATCCAAAAACTGATTGATGCTGGCGAACTCAAACATTACATACGAAAGGAGGTCACCGGGGATAGATCCAAACGGACCAAGCCAGTCCAACTTCCAGAGGGAAACCGCACAATCAACACCATATCGTGTTCCGAAGCCGCGGAGCCCTCCCTTACAGCGCAGATAGGAAAGAGGCTACAAAAGCAATTCGAGGACCAC
>NW_020631626.1:0-154 GCF_003573695.1 Papaver somniferum
TATGATGAAACCAAAATTGGTTTCATCAAATTTTGACAGTTTTGGTTGGTGAAAACAGTAAACTAATGATGAAACCAAATTTGGTTTCATCATAAACTTGCCTATTTTCTGTCATGAAACCAAAGATTTTAATGATGAAAATTAAGTTTATGAT
>NW_020631626.1:354-700 GCF_003573695.1 Papaver somniferum
ATCGACCTGAATTTGAATATGGACATCATCCTTTCTATGACCATGTTGGGAATAGTGGTTGGGAACGCCATCCTTTTCAAGGTTATGGTTCATACCATAGTGAGCCCAATTACTATCCACATGCGAATTGGTCTTACGAGCAAGAAAATCATGAACATTATAGTACTAGTTACGCGTTTTTGGAAATTACTTAAAAACTAGTCCTGATTATGATATTTCTGAACCTGTTCCTTCTCTAGAAGAGACCCAACAACGGATTAAAAGGACATATAAACGTTTAGTTGCAATGAATAGTTTAAAAGAAGAGTGTACACGGTATTCTGAGATGATAAACGAGAGTAGTGAA
>NW_020631626.1:733-1000 GCF_003573695.1 Papaver somniferum
TATTCTGAGATGATAAACGAGACTAGTGAACGTATAAGTGTTATGCTCAATGAAATTCAGGCACGTCTAGAGGCAGAAAATGAACAGTTAGCTAATGCTGCTCGAAATGATCTAAATTTCCAAAATAGTGTTTCTAATTCTACCCTTGATATCAATAGTGAATATTTGCCTAATTTAGAGGACGAGGTTAGAATAAAAGACACTACTTATTTAGATAAGGTTCAATCATCTTCGTACTATGATGATGAGGATAGCAGTAATGAAGAA
>NW_020631627.1:0-326 GCF_003573695.1 Papaver somniferum
GGAATGGAAAGAGAATTAGCTTGCTATGAGCACTAATTTCTCCCATTGCTAAATCAAAACAATGCATCCTAAGCATACAAATGGAATGGAAAGAGAATTAGCTTGCTATGAGCACTAATTTCTCCCATTGCTCAATCAAAACATTGCACTGAGGTTTCTAGCCTAACATTCCACTAAACATGTATCACATAACAGGTGCATTAAGATTAAACAGAATTAACACTAACAGGATTATGCACTAGGAGAATTGAAGAAACTAAACATCACAGCATAAAACTAAAATTGACTTCACACACATTAACAGAAATGAAATTGAACTGAAATTG
>NW_020631627.1:526-801 GCF_003573695.1 Papaver somniferum
TGTAGTGTTAAGCGGAAGTATCGAGGTTTGATGCGCAAGCAAAGAAGCGACCGTAGGATCTAAATGTGATCTAATCTGAAGGCTTGGAATTTAGGCACTATGGTGTTTTGCAGGAGCTTCATATTTTGATGCGCGATGAAGGAGCGACCATCGGATGATGAAATGGATCCAATCCGACGGCTGAAGATGGAGGCGGTTTTGGTTACAGAAAATGGGTTTGGGTAAGGGTTTTGGGCCTTGGGTATGCCAAGCCCATATCTTCTTTAAGAACAATT
>NW_020631628.1:0-554 GCF_003573695.1 Papaver somniferum
AAGACAACACAAGGGAGTTAGCACAGTAAAGACACAATCACACTCGATGAAATAGAGTTATACCTTCGACACAAGCCGAAGCCTCTTCATACTCATTAACAACCGCATCTCGCGCTTCATCAAGATGGTCATATTCCGCGGATAATTTCTTATAATCTAGTTGAAGGTTGGTGAGAGTAAATTGACTGGCATCTAATTCTACCTGCTTCATCGAATCCATGTGACGAAGGTGGTCGACCTCTTTGTTTATCTCTGATACCCCCTTGCTCAATCTGTACATACACACTTCAAGATTTCTCTCAGACTCAGCCTGACGAGCTACTTCAGCGCGGGACGCGGCAAGGGCCTTGCTTAGAGCATCGGCTTCGTCACGGGCATTGTCCCTTTCTCTGGCAAGACACAGCACACTATCCTTAACTCCTGGAAAAGGGAGGGATCGAGCCTTTTGTAATTCCTCTTACAGAAGTTATATCCTAGACTGCAACAAGGAAGTACGCTCATGGGATTCCCGCAAATTCTCACGTGTCCACAACAGTGTACCGTTGAATAAAGCA
>NW_020631628.1:571-1000 GCF_003573695.1 Papaver somniferum
TATCCTAGACTCCAACAAGGAAGTACGCTCATGGGATTCCCGCAAATTCTCACGTGTCCACAACAGTGTACCGTTGAATAAAGCACGGTCATGGTTATACAGATTTTGCATATCAACTATCTGAACATGCCTTGCGCGCCATACCTCAGCCCGAGCGTCCCACTTTTTGACTTCGCTTTTAATTTTCTCAACAAGCTCTTTGATACGAGATTTCTGCCGTGCCCTTTCATTGCGGAGCCATATCAACTCGGGGATGCCACCCACTGAAGATAGCGTGGGGAGACTCAGACAGAACACCCTAAGTAATGAAGGAATTACGACACATTGCAAGGGAAAAAGAGGAAAAAGAGCCAAACCTGTGAAAGTTGAAACTTGGCCGCGAGTTTGTTCTAACTCGACGCGAACGACTGCAAGATCTGAACGAAGACC
>NW_020631629.1:0-1000 GCF_003573695.1 Papaver somniferum
TCTTTTTGCCTTCTGATTATTACAACTTTTTTTCGGCTTTTATGTTTGTTCTGCTGTCGTGCAATAGTTTATGGTGTTTATTTGTATCACCGTTAATTATTACACCCCACATTACATGTATACTCATTAGCAGATTTATGGATGAGGGTACTACTTGGGGTTTTGGAGATAGAAGGCACACTACATCTGGTTTTAATCCCCTAAGAAAATATGCCAAACCCCAAGCTTGGGGTTCCAAGCACGTTTCATCTTGCCTCCTTCTAGTGGCTGTTGTATTCCACGCATTTCCAGGATTTCAAAGATTATTCTACAGTACCGCACAAAATATGCCAAACCCCAAGCTTCATGCGAGCTTCCAAAACAAAAAAAAAACATTACTTTTCGTAGCTGGGTGTCGAAGTCATTTTACTATGGCATTATCCCATTATGCAGGTTAGAGGAAGAACTTCTGGATGAACTACAAACAAACAAAAAAAAAAAAAAAAATCACATAAAAAGCTAGACTGATATTACTAATCTATGAAGTACAAAGTTTGGAGCCTAAATTTAAAATTAGCTTGATTCAGAATTTGGAACTTTATCCAGCAAAAAATAGGAGCCTAAATTCAATCAATATCCATGTCTCCAAAAATTAGTTAAACAATAAAGTTAATCTTACAGGAGTCAATGAGATTTGTCACTTTGTTTGGATTTCAGAATCCAAATTTTGATTCATAATAATTAAATGGTCTGAAGAGAAGTATGATACCGCTTGACTCACTTCTCATACCTTAAACTTTTACAGTATCTTAGCAGGATTTTCCATCTGCTTTCAAGCTCTCCAACCTAAAATTGGAGCGGCAATAATAACACAGAATTACTATATTACATGAGACTTCAAATACGGAATTCTCAACTGATCCATCTGAACTGTACACATGTATCAAAGTTTAGGAACTTAACTGTAAATGGGAATACATGATAATGGTATACTTAATAAAAAAAGAACTCCATTCCTTTC
>NW_020631630.1:0-338 GCF_003573695.1 Papaver somniferum
TCGCCAATCCTATGTTTTAATCCAAACACATCTTATATACCAGGTCGCGAAGAATTATTACTTATGTATGCCCCTAGGAATGTTGTCTGCAGATGATTGAAGGATGTTATTGTATTCTTTGGTAGACCTTCAAACCATTTTAACGCCTCTCCTGTTAAGCTGGATGCGAAATATTTGCACAATACGGCATCATGATTTTCCCATTGCAACATGCACCTCATCTAGGCTTTAATATGTTGAATTTCACAAGTTGTTCCATCAAAAATGCTGGTTAATGCGGGAAAATTGCATTTCGGTGGTATTCCTCCTAATTGTACTTCCCTTGTAAATGGGGTTTT
>NW_020631630.1:405-1000 GCF_003573695.1 Papaver somniferum
CAGCTTCTTCTATAGCTTCATCCAATTGTCTTCTGCCTACTTCTCCTCTATTATTTAGCATTCCTCTCATTTCTTCTAACTCTTTCAAGATTTGTTTATTTACACCTGAATTTTGATCCATTGGACTTTTTAATTTCGCCTCTCTTCTTCTGCGTTCATGTCTTTCTTCTCTCGCGAAATTTTGCATTTCTTCTTCATTATTCTCATTTCGTCTTCTTCTGCGAGTTTATTATTCATCTCTATCTTGAATTCGCAAATGATTATGTCTTTCATTTTCCCCTTCATGATTTTGTTCATTTCTTATTGATTCCATTCGCTGCCTTTCATCCATCCTCTTTATTCTATCGTACTCTTCATTGATATTACCGTTATTCCGGTTTTGTGTACGCCTTCTTTCTCGATTTTCGTGATTGTTCTGGCGAATTGTCTCCTGAAGCTCTTGTTCTTCCATTTCCGCTCTCAATCTTTCACGTTCGCAAATTAAACGTGCTTATTCGGCATAATGTGTTTCAATTTCTTCTTCAATCGTCTGTTGATTTCTTTGAGTTTCTCTTTCATGTAAAATTCTTCTTCCTTCATCCCGATTTCCTTCGCA
>NW_020631631.1:0-512 GCF_003573695.1 Papaver somniferum
ACTGGATTTGTTTTTTTATTCGGTTCTAAAGGTGGAGTTCGGTTACTTTGAAATTTTAATTTTTTTTGCGGAACAACCGAACAGAGAGTTCGGTGACTTAGTTTTAAATCCAATAGAACCGAATTGTTCTTCATGTTCTTCATTTTCAAGAAGTTCGGTTAGTAAACTAGGGTTTTTTGGAAAATCGACCTAACCGAACATGGCTCTGTAACTCCTATTAAAACTCTATTTTGATGATTTCTATTCGATTGAAGCAATCAAAATCAAATTAAAGCGAAGGGTTTGTTGGAAAATACCTCCGGAGTGGTCCCATGACAGAATCAGGTTGTGGCTGGCGCTTTTTATACTCGATAAAATTATTATGTAACCGAACTTAATTGTGATTGCATTGATGTTGTTATATTTCTTAAATAGGCGGTGGTGGTGGTGGTAATCGGTGGTTGGTGGTGGTGATAATCGGAGGTGGTGGCGGTGGACGGTTGTGGTGGGAGGAGGTGGTGGTTATATATATA
>NW_020631632.1:0-638 GCF_003573695.1 Papaver somniferum
CTGCGTTCATGTCTTTCTTCTCTCGCGAAATTTTGCATTTCTTCTTCATTATTCTCATCTCGTCTTCTTCTGCGAGTTTGTTCTTCATCTCTATCTTTAATTCGCAAATTATTATGTCTCTCATTTTCCCCTTCATGATTTTGTTCATTCCTTATTAATTTCATTTGCTGCCTTTCAGCCATTCTCTTTATTCTATCGTACTCTTCATTGATATTACCGTTATTCCGGTTTTGTGTACGCCTTCTTTCTTGATTGTCTTGATTGTTCTGGAGAATTGTCTCCTGAAGCTCTTGTTCTTCCATTTCCGCTCTCAATCTTTCACGTTCGCAAATTAAACGCGCTTGTTCAGCATAATGTCTTTCAATTTCTTCTTTAATCGTCTGTTGATTTCTTTGAGTTTCTCTTTCATGTAAAATTCTTATTCCTTCCTCTCGATTTCCTTCGCCATATTGATCATTTCGTCCCTGACATTGTCCATTCTCTTGATTTCTACCATTTTGCCTATCGTCAAAAGTTTCATTTTGTGGAACGTAACGATCATCAGCTCTTTCTCTATTTTCGCGGTTTTCTTCATTAGGATTTGATATTTCTTCTTGAATATTGTTTCCAGCATTGATTGTGGGTGAGTTTCGCCTCAT
>NW_020631632.1:649-1000 GCF_003573695.1 Papaver somniferum
TTTGATATTTCTTCTTGAATATTGTTTCCAGCATTGATTGTGGGTGAGTTTCACCTCATTTCTCTTCTATTCGATCTTGAATATGATTTTGTAATGCTTCTCGATCTTCTACTCTGTAGTCTCATATTTTCCATCCTCAATTCGTGATTTTTCCTTGTTAGATTTGCACGTTCTTCTGCCTCAGCTCTTCTTTCTTCATGTATTCTTCGTCTCAACGTTTCTAACGCTCCAATTTCTTCATCTCCATGAGTTATTCCTTCATCTGCTTCTTGATTTCTCTCTGCCTGTCTATAGTTTCTGGTTTGTTGCTCTTCTTCTACTTCTTCTGCCGAATTTGATTGCCAAGTGTGT
>NW_020631633.1:0-415 GCF_003573695.1 Papaver somniferum
CAATGGGAGAAGGTATAATCTTCATGGATTCGTATCTTCCAGATTTGGGAAGTTCATAACCATCAAAAGACGCGTTAACTGAGGTGGCAGAGTTATTAGCGTTACTTGGCAGAAAATAAAAAAAAGATAACTCCGTAACTTTTGGTGAAAGGCAGGGGAGATTTTATCGAGTATTTTTGGTCCTGTTTCTTATATATAGGTTGAGAAGGAGTCATAACAGAATAATCGAGAGTTGGGGGAAGTTTAGAGAAGAACAGAAAACGAAATCAAGAGTTGCAGGAAATTGTTTCTGCTGGTGCACAAGGAAGAACACGAAGAACAAAAGGCCATTGAAGACAGTCGTTTCTGGGGTCTTAAAATCAGCGACAAAGCAACAGTATTTACAACAGTTTTCTGTAACAGTTCCATTGTAACA
>NW_020631633.1:453-1000 GCF_003573695.1 Papaver somniferum
TTTTCTGTAACAATTCCATTGTAACAACTATTTTGCAACACCAATACACTGTTGCAAACAGTCTGTGTTATTAGTTTTCACTCTTTTAATCATCTTTTGAGCAACAAACACATATTTTGAGATCATGATTAATATGAGGAGCTAAACCCCATTGCTGAGGCGATAGAGGAAGCTATTTTTCCAACAAAAAGTGGTATATTCTATTTTATCTTTTTATTTGCAATAATTATATGATTATTTGCCTTGAACTATTATTGAATATGATTTTTATTTGAGTGATTGTGATCTATTTTGATGGAGTATGCTTAGTTTTAAGACTTTTGATGCTTCATACTTGGTATTTACAATTATTACTTTTGAAAATCTACTTGTTGCAATACTTTAGAATCAAATTAAACGAGAAAATTGCATAAATATAAGTATTGGTTTAATCACTTTGAACTTGTAAAATAGTGGAATCTTAGCCTCAGTGTTTCTTTTAGTATTGATATCATCTTTGATTGAGTTTGCTATCATTTTTAGTGAGTTTTCTATTTTAATATTAGAA
>NW_020631634.1:0-613 GCF_003573695.1 Papaver somniferum
GACACAAAGCCCACTATTTGGTTTTAAATGGGAAAATTTTAAAAATTTGGTTTATGGGAAAATTTTGGTTTTGATGGGCTATAAAAGAAAAGTTTGGTTTAAAATGGGAGCAAGTAAAAATCTTTTTTTTTTTTTTTTTTTTTTTAAGAAAATAAAATTAAGAAAATAAAATTTGGTTTTTGAAATGGGAGCAAGTAAAATTTGGTTTTTTGAATGGGAGAAAAGTTTTGGTTTTTGAAATTAGGAGCAAAATTATTATTATTTTTTTTTTTTTTTAAGAAAATAAAATTAAGAAAATAAAATTTGGTTTTTGAAATGGGAGCAAGTAAAATTTGGTTTTTTGAATGGGAGAAAAGTTTTGGTTTTTGAAATTAGGAGCAAAATTATTATTATTTTTTTTTTTTTTTAAGAAAATAAAATTAAGAAAATAAAATTTGGTTTTTGAAATGGGAGCAAGCCCACTGTGCAAGCCTCTAATGAAATGGAAGGAAGGCTGCGGCCCCCAATCGGTTACAAGCTCAGTTGGGTTTAAACCCAGAGTCCAAAATACAAGTCCAATGGAAGAATTTAAACAAGCCCACACAAAATAAATACAAGCCCACAAATTAAACAA
>NW_020631634.1:813-1232 GCF_003573695.1 Papaver somniferum
GCAGGTCCAACAGCAAATGAAATGAAGCAGATGCAGATGCAAATGCTATGAAATGAAATACAAAATAGCTAAAGAAAAACACAGATAAAACACAACACCAATCCCCGGCAGCGGCGCCAAAAACTTGGTAGTCCCCGGCAGCGGCGCCAAAAACTTGGTAGTCCCCGGCAGCGACGCCAAAAACTTGGTAGGCCTAGACAGGTGTATAGAAATGAAGCACAATAAAATGGTGGCCTAGACAGGTGTATAGAAATGAAGCACAATAAAATGGTCGTTGTAGTATAGTGGTAAGTATTCCCGCCTGTCACGCGGGTGACGCGGGTTCAAAAACTTGGTAGTCCCCGGCAGCGGCGCCAAAAACTTGACAGGCCTTGAAAAGGGTATAGAAATTATCCCCGGCAACGGCGCCAAAAACTTGG
>NW_020631634.1:1432-1620 GCF_003573695.1 Papaver somniferum
CATAGTCACACCAGCTTTCCAAAATTCGGTTGACTAGGTACTAGGATCGGTTCCCACATATATATGGTATCTAACTTATATGTGTTGCACATGTCCATAGATCGGTTCCCATTTGCCTAAAAACGTGTTGCACATGTCCATAGGATCGGTTCCCCTTTCTGCTAAAAACTTGATGCACCTCATACAAG
>NW_020631634.1:1631-2000 GCF_003573695.1 Papaver somniferum
ATGTGATCCATGACCGAAACTAAAGTATGTATACCCACATGCGTACTTTAAGTTGTGAAATTTCATGTACCAAGTACACATACCGGTACGCATACTTGCGTAAGATATAGGTCCGAGAATTTCTGCTGGGAATTGGAAGTGTACTAAGTATGCGTACCCGTTTGCATACTGGCGAACCCAAACTCCGACCGGCTACTTAAGTATGCGTACCCGTTTGCATACTTGAGTGGTTAAAGTTCTAAAATCGGTTGGCTCATGAACTAACACATTTATATACTAAGGAATGCATTCTTTGCAAACCGTGGCTATAATGTTCATGAATTGATTCGAGTGAATCAAACCAATTTTTCTTCAACTGTGTTCTTATAT
>NW_020631635.1:0-578 GCF_003573695.1 Papaver somniferum
AAGTAGCGCATCCGACCCGGATTATAATGACGGAGAGTCAGACTATCACGAGGAGAAGAGCGTAGGGCACCACCGCACGATGGAAGAGCTGCGTGATGAGATGATGGCAGAGATCAGGCAATTAAAAAGTATACAAGGCGGGGGAAGGTTAGAAGAGGTCATGAGAGAGGCTAACTCCACGCCCCTAACTCATCGCCTGGCCAACACGCCTATTCCGCTGAAGTGCCCTGTCCCGACGTTCGAATGCTATGACGGATCCAGTGATCCCGCTGCACATATTCGGTATTATAACCGTGTCTTAGCTAGATGGAGTCAGAACGACGCCGTACTCTGTAGATACTTCCCATCAAGCCTGAAGGGATCGGCATTGTCTTGGTTTGATAATCTGCCGCCAGACTCCATCCACTCCTACGACCAACTCGCAGAAAAGTTCTTAAGAACTTACATGTACAATAAGGTTGTTAACACCGGAATGGATAAGCTCTTTTCGCTGGCAATTGGCTACAAGGAAACCACGAGGGAATACACTAACAGATGGCACAAAATCTGCCAATCCATAGGAAGTGTGGACCCAGTGG
>NW_020631635.1:589-1000 GCF_003573695.1 Papaver somniferum
CACGAGGGAATACACTAACAGATGGCACAAGATCTTCCAAGCCATAGGAAGTGTGGACCCAGTGGTAAGTATCAACTGCTACAAGTGGGGATTAGACCGAATGAGTCCACTATTTGTTGAGATTCATGGAAACGTGCCTAAGACAGAGGGAGATCTTCGAATAATTATTGAAAAGCACGCTCGTCTTGAAGAAATCCAGCGTGAAAACCCGAGGGCGTACCCGCAGAGGTCTCACCGTACCAATTCCGCATAACAAACCAATGGGGCCAAAAGGAATTGCTCAGTGGAACGGCCTCACGAAGATAGGAAGGAACGAAGGGATGAACGACGAAAAGAAGATCGAAAATTCGAAGATCAAGTTTACACGAAGCTCAATGCTAGCTATGCTCGGATCCTGCGAGAGATCAAAGG
>NW_020631636.1:0-343 GCF_003573695.1 Papaver somniferum
CACATAAGGTGTGGAGATTAGTTTTGCACAATACTAGATGTCTCCTTTATATAGTCTTTAAAATCAGGGTTTGCAATCAATGTTAGCTTAGTAACAATGTATTGAATATTCACTGTTAGATGAAAACCTGATTTAGATTCAAGCTAATATTTCTCAACCGTTAGATTGAAAACTTAACTTGTTATACACACTTGACAATGCACGCTTCTAGGTTTGTTAACCGTACACAAACGTATGCACTTGTTGGTTCAACAACAATTAACCAAATGGTTATCCATAAGAGTATTTCACATCAACCATTTTCTTCTTCACCATAACTAGTTCAAATGACTTCAAATGAACT
>NW_020631636.1:354-1000 GCF_003573695.1 Papaver somniferum
AACTTTATAGCCACGGTTTGCAAATTGCATTCCTTAGTCTTTATAAGTTTAAGTTCAGAAATCATCTTCAGATATATAACCTTCTTAAGTTCGCACACTAGGTTCGCGGACTTAAGCAACCGGGCAGAGTTTACAAACTCCAGCAGAAAATCTCGGCAAAGACTTTCCGCCGGTTCGCGGACTGGTACTCACGTAACAAGTTTTTCAACTCTAGCAGAATTTCTCGGGATGAGAAGTTCGGCAGTTCGCGGACTTGGAAACAATCCATTCTTCCGGTTTCTCTTGATCAACAAAGTTCGCAAACTTTGGTTCAAGGAATAGGACTTATCCACCATTGGTTATATAATCTAAACTCTCATTCCAACCATTGAAACATTCTTAGAGGACGTTATACAGTTGTTGCACCATTTCTCGTCAAAGCAATTTTCAAAGTGATTGAAACATATCATGACTTTCGTCATTAGGTAAAGATAAACATGGTCGAAGAGAAACGCTTACCAACACATATTTCGAGTTATAGATAGGCGAGGTATACTCGGCTCGAAATACCAAATGTGTATAAACTAAGTCTATATATAGCATACGACTTTTTGTCTCAAGAAGTAGGAGATAAAGTAAATAGAATTTTGAGTGACAGATAAGTTCA
>NW_020631637.1:0-484 GCF_003573695.1 Papaver somniferum
GACAAATAAGTTCAAGTATTCACATACCTTTTTGTCGAGAAGTTCCACCGGTTCCTTGAGTAGTTCTTCTTCTTGTATGATGAATCGCCATGAAGTCCTTGAGCTCAACTGCACTTTCTATCCTAGTCCGAGACTTAGCTATAGTAGACTAGAAATCAAGACTTACAGTTTTGATCACTAACATTGAAAAACACGCTTGATATAACAATGCATGCGAGTTCGACCGAGCAATGCTCTAACAATCTCCCCCATTGTCAATTTTAGTGACAAAACTATCAATACATATGGAATACAAAAAAGATAAAGAAACTTTAGTAGCTCCTATTCCACATGTCTAATCTTCAACATTCCTCGAAATCTTCGTCACTTCCAAGTACTCCAATGATCCCAAAGGTTGCAAGTTTAGCATCACCATTGTTGAAGATCCGTAGCTATAACAATGAGAAAGCATATGTCTCAATCATTGTTATACAATGTCATAGTA
>NW_020631637.1:495-977 GCF_003573695.1 Papaver somniferum
TGTTGAAGATCCGTAGCTATAACAATGAGAAAGCATCGGTCTCGATCATTGTTATACAGTGTCATAGTATTATTACACAGTGTCAAAGTCCAATTGTATCACAACTTCAACAATAATACTATGGTGATATGTATCACTCCCCCTTAGTCAATACTCCATCTCACATGGAAACCACTCCCCCTTACACAATGATCCGAAAACCATATGTATTTGTAGTGTGAACTACATATTAATTCTCCCCTTTTTTGTCAATAAAATTGGCAAAGGTACAAGAACGGGATCATAATGAAATTCCGTAAGAGAGATTTCATGACTAAAAGAAAATACATACCATCTAATTTAGATGCAATCATATAGACGAAGCTAATAGCATTCATCAAGGAGTTTAAAGATACAAGATAACCCATTTAAAATTCCACAGCCGCACACCCCTCAAGATATGACCATTAAGCACAAGTTCGAAAGAACTCTCCCCCATTTTA
>NW_020631638.1:0-343 GCF_003573695.1 Papaver somniferum
GTACTCAGCAGTAATGCACAAATGAGCACCTGAATGCACAAACGAGCATATCAAAACACGAAGGAACGATGGACCTATGAAAAATAGGAATAAAATAATTTAAAAAAATATTAATTAAGGCGCTGGGAGACTGGGCCACCGGCCGGCCGGTCGTGCCGTGGCCAGTCCCACACCCAATTTAATATTTTTATTATTTTTCCTGATCTCATGAAAATCCCTTCATTTGAGAAAATCTCCTTCGTCTCAAGGAAACTCCCCAGTCTCATGGTGTATCCTCGTATCAAATAAATAATAATAAATTAGGAAAGATATCATGGGACCGGACTCACTAGTCGGCCAACCA
>NW_020631638.1:354-1000 GCF_003573695.1 Papaver somniferum
CGTATCAAAGAAATAATAATAAATTAGGAAAGATGTCGTGGGACCGGACTCACTAGCCGTCCGGCCATGCCCTAGCCGTGGCCGGTCCCACACCTCATGACTCCTTATTATTTTATTATTATTTCCCTCATCCCATGAAAATTCCTTGAATTCATGAAATTTCCCTCAAGTCATGAAAATAATGTAAAATTAGGGAAACTCGTGGGACCGGACCCTAGCCGGCCGGTCGTTCCCTAGCCGATCCCACACCCCCTTATTTTATTATTATTATTTTTTATGTTTCCCTCATCTCATGGAAACTCCCTGATTTCAACAAATTCCTTGGTTTCAACAAACCTCTTGATTTTATGATATTTCCCTAAAATCATGAAAAATATTATAAAATTGGGAAAAGTGCCTTGGGACGGGCTCTTTGGCCAGCCGGCCATGCCTTGGCCATAGACGGTCCCACACTTCATGACTCCCTAATTTATTATTATTATTTCCATAATCTCATGGAAATTCCTTAACTTCATGGAATTCCTCAGTTTCATGATATTTCCCTCACATTAGGGAAAATACATAAAATTGGGAAAGGTGCTGCGGGACCGAGCTTTCTTGCTGGCTAGCCGGTCATGCCTTAGACGTGGCCGGTCCCACACATTGC
>NW_020631639.1:0-170 GCF_003573695.1 Papaver somniferum
TTAAAGAAGATATGGGCTTGGCATACCCAAGGCCCAAAACCCTTACTCAAACACATTTCCACTATCCAAGCCCGTCTCGGATTTCAGCCGTCAGATCGAAGCATCCCAGCATCCTACGGTCGCTCCATCATCGCACATAAAACTCCGAAGCCCCCGCTTTACATCGCAAC
>NW_020631639.1:370-757 GCF_003573695.1 Papaver somniferum
CCACCATCTCTTCCATCTCCACCTCGAACACCACCACTACCACCTTCCCCCGACAAACTCAGGATTCAATCACCACCCTTGTCTCTTCCTTTCTCGTCTGTAGCATCGAGTCCTGATGCTACAAACTCGACAGTGAGAGAAGCTAGGGTTCACAGACGTCTAGGGCTAGGCCAACAACGCAACAAGAGCTAGAGGAGGAGCAGTAGAACATCAACAGGGCATGGGTCGAAGCCAATTTACACATGGGTATGTCGAATTTGATTTTCTCCAAAAGTTAGGGTTTGCAAATTTAGGGTTTTGGTGAAATTAGGTATTTTGTTGTAAGCTATAAAAGGGAAGTGATGTAGGATGTTAAAGGTTGTTCTTGGTTAGCCGAGATACCCCCAA
>NW_020631640.1:0-397 GCF_003573695.1 Papaver somniferum
TTCTATGTTGAAGTTTAACCAACATTCTCCCCGTTAAGCTTCAACCTTACCCGTGACATATCTTGTACTCCAATCAATTGTCTCATTTCTTCAAACTTGATCCGAGCTAATGCCTTTGTCAATATATCTGCTTTCTGCTCAGTTCCTGGTATGTGTTCAACGTTGATGATCTTCTTCTCGATACATTCTCGTATGAAATAATACCTTTTGTGAATGTGTTTTGTCTTCCCATGAAACACTGGATTTTTAGTGAGTGCAATTGCAGACTTATTATCAATCTTGATGAGAACTTTTTCAGGTTCTCTTCCTTTGATTTCACCCAACAGTTCTTGAAGCCATATTGATTGTTTACCTGCTTCTGTTGCATCCATAAACTCAGCTTCACAGGATGAGAGGG
>NW_020631640.1:477-1000 GCF_003573695.1 Papaver somniferum
AGGATGAGAGGGCAACAATGTCTTGCTTCTGTGAACACCATGTAATAGGTGCTTCTCCTAGATAAAATATATGACCAGTTGTACCTTTTCCATCATCTTGGTCAATATTATGACTGTTGTCACTATAACCAACAATTCCTTTTAATCCTTCTCGCCCATACTTCAATCCATAGCTGATTGTTCCTCTTAGATATCTCAATATCTGCTTTATTGCATCACCATGAGACTTGCGTGGACTCTGCATATAACGGCTTTCTACTCCCACAGAGAGAGCCAAGTCTGGTCTTGTGTGTAACAAGTATCTAAGGCATCCAACATTTCTTCTATAACTCGTTGGATCAATCTCAGCTTCTTCTTGTGCCTTTGAAACTTTAAGTCCAAACTCCATTGGTATCTTAGTTGGATTACAAGTTTCAAGTCCTGCTTCTTTCAGAATTCTCCTTGCATAAGCTTCTTGTTTAATCTGAATCCCATCTACTCCTTGATGGACTTCTATGCCAAGGTAATAAGTGAGTTTTCCGAG
>NW_020631641.1:0-176 GCF_003573695.1 Papaver somniferum
TAACCTCAGCTAAAAATCTAGAACGATCTTGTTTACCCCAATGTTTGGGCATTCGACCAGTAATAAGATAGTTCACTATATTCGCATACCAAGGTAATTGGGTAACAAAGAACAATTGTTCATCAGGAAAGCTATCCCTTATAGGAAGGGAATCATCTGGGGAACTAACAACTAGC
>NW_020631641.1:376-653 GCF_003573695.1 Papaver somniferum
TCTAGTCCAAATTTTAGGCTTAGGTTCGCGTTAGGTTTCGTTTTCCTAAGGCGGGCAAGAAGGGAGCGGTGATGAAATCCGAACCCTTATCTTATATGGTCCAGTCCTTGCCCTTTACTAGAAATTTAAAAACAGTCCATATTCAAGTCCTCAGCATATATTCACCTTAAGGAGTCCAGTAACCCGCTTGCAGGAGATTCGCGAGTGTTTAGAATTTTACCTCCCGTACCAGACGGGCGAAGAACCGCTGAAGTCGACTCGGGCCACGACTCCTATG
>NW_020631641.1:666-1000 GCF_003573695.1 Papaver somniferum
CATATATTCACCTTAAGGAGTCCAGTAACCCGCTTGCAGGAGATTCGCGGGTGTTTAGAATTTTACCTCCCGTACCAGACGGGCGAAGAACCGCTGAAGTCGACTCGGGCCACGACTCCTATGCCGTGTGCGAACCCGAGGGGCCGAGACGATATCGTAATCGTCGTCCTTCCCTGCACACAGTTTATATTTAAGGATACCCTTTCGTAGGGTTTAAAAATAAAAATGTCCAAAAATTAATGTCCAAAGTCCATAAAAAAAAAATACAAAAAAAAAGAAAGTCTGAAAAAAAATTACAAAAATAAAAATGTCTCTCTTTTTATCAAAAAATAAA
>NW_020631642.1:0-1889 GCF_003573695.1 Papaver somniferum
TACCAAATTGAAGAATATTTTTGACAGTAATTACTAATAAGAACCCATTTTAAATCGGAAACAACAGCATAAAAATGAATTAACCAAAACAAAAATGCAAACCTCATGATCACAATCAACAAGTTGTTGCTCACTAAGGCTAACAAGTTTCCCTTTAGCAAGAAAATTAGCTCCTTCTAATGCTCCAGTTGTACTGAATGACCAGCAAGACCCACAAGTACCCTAAAAATCACCAAAACAAACAACCAATTAAATCAAACACTAGAAATTCTAACCCAATCAAAACAAATTAGGGGCATCCCATTTCAACCATACCTGATTCTTAACATCAGTAACATCCCATGATCTCTCCAATCAAAATCCGTAGGAAGATCATTAGTCGGAAGAATCGGAGCTTGCTGAGCATCAGTAGGAAGTTTCAAACTCCTCAACCCTAACACAGATTTCCTAAATTCAGTTGGTGTTAAATCAGAAAACTGTGTAACTCCATGTACAGCAGGAGGATCAAGACTCTGATGACGTTTAGCACGTTCTAAGTTAGATTTAAACACAGAAAATCTATAAGAATGTTCATCTTCATCAGCATATTTTTTCCCAAATTTCTTGAGGAAGTTTTTGAAGTGACGCTATGCGTTTTGAATTAGGTCATCGTGGTAGTTGTTAGAAACAACTTGACGAATCAAAATGTCTTCTGCTTCACCATTAGATGATGATTCAGAAGAGCTTGCAGAGATGAAGAAGATTGGAGATGATAAGATAGCGAGAACAAGAAGAAGGGAGTTGATTTGATTCATACCGAGAGATTTTGATGTTATTTGTGATTTTGATGGAATGTTTTTGGTCTTGTATTTATATTGATTTTTCAGTTGTGGGTCAAACTTTAGTGCGAGAAAAGCGGCTGACCGATGGATTTGAACTAGGTTATTTGGATTGTGACATGTGTTAGTTTAGTTATTTGAGACACAGAAAGGGAAAAGTGAAGTCGGAATCACAGTAATTGGATAAGTGGGGCAAGCTACTTGCAAAGTTGGAAACCAAACAGAACTCGACTGAACTGAAGTGTGTTGAGACTTGAGAGATTTTAGACCGAGTATGTTTGTAACGTAACGAAACAAATTAAGTTAATAAGTTAGTGCTTTGATTGCGTGAATGAAATTGCTATTCTGTTGGAGGATGATGCGTGACGTGCTTTCCATGGGTTTAACTGATTTTTTTTTTCTGCTTTCGGTTTGTATTTCCCATTCCATAATTTCCATTACCTTCTTTTCATTTTCCTTAAAAAAGGTTTACTATTTTCAGATTATCTCACATATTACACGTAATTTTTGTGAATCAGTAATATACGATAACGTATTCGAAGCTAATATTTTGAGGATATGTTCACCTCACAAAGTTTTATATACCCACAAAAAATGAGCAATTCTGAAACTTATAACTCCACCATCTACTACTTTGAAAATCAGCCATCGAAAATCAACGAATTTTCAACCGTTCAAATTAAGATTGGTAGATGATGAGGTTTGATATTTCAGAATGTGCTCAATTTTGGTGGGCATGTATGTAAAGCTTTGTAAGACGAATATATCCCCAAAATCTTAGCTTCCAATACGTTATCTTTTGATTTGTAGTCACAATAAAGACGTCTAAAATGTGAGATAACGCATGGACGGACCCAAAAATCTTTGTTGGGCAGGGCTAAATCATTCATTTCCAATGCGGCCAAAGGCACCGAAAAATTTTCATAAAACAAACCGCACAATTAGGGAAAGTCGAGGTTTTCCTATAAGAGACTAGACAAATAAATATCAACATGAACTAAATTCATAGAAAAAAACATGAATAGAGAGAATAAATAGTAGTTTATATAAGAAACAATGAAAAATAAGTGA
>NW_020631643.1:0-135 GCF_003573695.1 Papaver somniferum
CGCTTCCACTGTTTGTTTCTTCTACTGCTGTTTTTGCCGGTAAGTTTTTCTTTTCTTTATTTCCACTGTTTTACGCTGTGTTGATTTGTAAATTCTCTGCTACTGTTGTTCCTTGTTTGTGATGAAGAACTTCTT
>NW_020631643.1:335-536 GCF_003573695.1 Papaver somniferum
CAATACTCACAGCCGTTCCGTATCCCAACTATCGGGGAATTATCTCCGTGCCCTAAAGGAGTGCTATCTGCGGAGTAAGAGGGAGACGTCGATGACTTGCTACGTCCCCAATCCCATGGAGAAGGAATGGTATACTCCTGAGAATTTCAATAACTCCTTCGGTGATTACGTCAATAGTAGGAATCGCAAGCCGTGGAGTGT
>NW_020631643.1:736-1000 GCF_003573695.1 Papaver somniferum
TCCCCCAATGATGATTGGGATGTTCTTGGTGGTGATGGTAATGGAGACGCTACTGTAGAAGATGGTGGTGCGGAGGAGCATGCTGCGCATGTAGGCGCGGAGGAGCATGCCAACATTTGTGTTGAGGGGGTCGTGTCAGAGAAGGGGAAATCGGTCATTGATGCACCTGCTGATAATCTTCCACAGTCGCCGACGTCTGAGGGTGAGGACGCCATCATGGATTGGTTCAAGGAAAAGAATCTTCTATTTGTCTCTCATCCCGCC
>NW_020631644.1:0-184 GCF_003573695.1 Papaver somniferum
GTGTCATCGTACACATTATACTCGAGCCCTATTTGCCGTATGACAAGCTGTGAATCACTTGTGAGCCTTACATCAGTTACACCCATCTCTATTATTATACGGAGGGCGTGTACGACAGCTTCGTATTCAACAATGTTGTTGGTATGCTCTTTGAATTCCAATCTGAGTGCCTGTATAATCCTTT
>NW_020631644.1:384-766 GCF_003573695.1 Papaver somniferum
TGCTTTTGACGAGCATGTCGTCAACGTAGACTTTTAGGGTTCCTCCAATCCATGGCTTGAAGATAGCATCGACCATCCTTTGGTATGTTGCCCCTGCGTTTCGAAGTCCGAAAGGCATTCTGGTATAGCAGTAAAGGCCATGTGAGGTGTAGAACGCTGTGTGTGGCTGATCTTCTTCTGCCAGGGCTACTTGGTTGTAGCCAGAATGTCCATCCATGAATGATAGTTCTTCGTATCCTTATACTGCCTCTACCAGTTGGTCTATGCTCGGTAGGGGATAGCTGTCCTTTGGACATGCCTTGTTGAGATTAGTAAATTCGATGCATATTCTAACCCCTCCATTTTTCTTAGGAACAATGACCATGTTGGAGATCCAGGTAGG
>NW_020631644.1:820-1000 GCF_003573695.1 Papaver somniferum
CTGTCCTTTGGACATGCCTTGTTGAGATTAGTAAAGTCGATGCATATTCTAACCCCTCCATTTTTCTTAGGAACAATGACCATGTTGGAGATCCAGGTAGGATACTTGACTTCCTTGATAATCCTGCGTCTAGTAGCTTTCGAAGTTCTGTTTTACTGCCTCATGATACTCTGCAGCCAC
>NW_020631645.1:0-484 GCF_003573695.1 Papaver somniferum
ACTTTCCTCAAGATAAAAAGATGAACTTGGTTAAAGCAAAAGCTTACCAACACATATTTCGAGAAATAGATAAGCGAGATAAACTCGGCTCGAAATACCAAATTTGTATAATTGAAGTCTATATAGCAATACGCCTTTTTGTATCAAATACTAGATACAGTGATAGACTTTTGAGTGATAGATGAGTTCAAGTCTCCACATACCTTTTGGTGATGAAGTTCCACAAGTTCCCTTGAGTAGTTCTTCGTCTTCATTCGATGAACGCCGTGAAGTCTAACGCTCAACTACACTTCATATACTAATCCGAGACTTAGCTATAAGTAGACTAGAAATCAATACTTATAGTTTTGGCAACAAAACTTGACAAACAAGCTTGAGATATAAACGGTTGCGAGTTCGACCGAGCAGTGCTCTAAAAATCTCCCCCTTTGTCCATTTTACTGACAAAACTATCAATACATATGGATTACAAAATAAATAAACT
>NW_020631645.1:495-1000 GCF_003573695.1 Papaver somniferum
CTTTGTCAATTTTAGTGACAAAACTATCAATACATATGGATTACAAAATAAATAAACTTTGTAGCTTCTCATCCAAATGCTTGATCTCCTTGGTTCTTCAACATTACTCGAAATCTTCGTCACTTCCAAGTACTCCAATGATTCTAAATGTGTTCAATCAGCATCATAGTTGTTGAAGATCCGTAAATATAACAATGAGAAAACAATAGCTCTCAATCATTGTTATACAGTGTCATAGTATTATTATACAGCATCAAAGTTCAATTGTATCACAATTTTGAGAACAATACTATGGTGATATGTATCACTCCCCCTTAGTCAATACTTCATCTCACATGAAGACTACTCCCCCTTACATAAAGATCCGTAAACCATATGTATTTGTAGTGTGAACTACACATTAATTCTCCCCCCTTTTGTCAATCTAAATTGGCAAAGGTACGAAAACTAGTGGGATCCTAATGAAATTTCCAAAGAGATACTTCATGACAAAAAGAGAAACACA
>NW_020631646.1:0-756 GCF_003573695.1 Papaver somniferum
AAAAATATTTTTGTAACAATCTTTGTTTTGAACAAAATAATAATGTAAATGGACTCAAAGACTAAAAAACTCAAAAATCAAGAAGTTGTTCCAAATCATAGACACTAAACAGTAAACCCTATAGAATTAGGAACAATGATGAATCATTTTCAAAGGATCTCGTCTGAACTGGGTCAGTATGAACTTAGAATTCAAAATTGTGTCAGTTTGATCAGGGAAGATATTCAGAGAATCTAATCTGATACAACCCACAAAGGTTGGTGACCGATTTGGTAGAAAGTCTAAGAAATTAATTATCACCCAACCCAAGCATTTGGAGCAGGAAGACTAATTCAAAGGAAATCATAAATACAGGGGTATCCCAACTTAATGTTTGATATGCTTATTGAACTGAAAAATCAAACGTAGATTAAACCCCAACTTTTGATATATATATATATATATATATATATATATATATATATATATATATATATATATATAAGTTCATCTAACATAATTCTAGAACTAGGATTGAGTATTAGATGGCCATACAAAAATTTTAGCAATGTTCCGATATTTGTTTTTCTAAAAGACAATTTTTAAAATTTTGCGGATTTTTACATAAGTTTTTGTCATTTTTGAATATACAAAGTCACTAAACCTATGTAAATTCTTATATAAGCGTTTTTTTTTCTTGTTTACTCTCAGGTCCAGCCTACACCTCGTACTGCCATGATCTAACAATACCAAAATCGACCACTTCCCCCCCCCCCC
>NW_020631646.1:767-1000 GCF_003573695.1 Papaver somniferum
TCAATCATATTGCGTCTACATATAATCAAATTGACCTGGTTAATCAATTCTGGACTTGTGGTTTTTATTTGGTGCGTGTCATTTTTTTTTCACCCACCTAGATGAGAGAATAAGGGGTGTCTAAAAAGGGTGAAAGTACTAAGTTACCCTCACTATTAAAACATAATCCTAAGCCTTGTCCTTCTAAAGTTGAAATTTATTCAGATAATTTTCCTTGTAAACTAAAATTAAAA
>NW_020631647.1:0-649 GCF_003573695.1 Papaver somniferum
TGGTGACCTGCCCTGCCTGTATCAGGTGTACCCAAATAAGGTAGACCTTGGATGGCTAGTTGAGAACATTTTAGTTGGCAATAATACTGAAACCAAACTGAGACATAGAAATAATAACCATTTTGTAACTGTAGAAACAAAATGTACAAAAGGATCACTTTCCTCTCCCCTGAGAGGAAAGGAGATAATTTGCTGAAATAGCAGAAACATGTAATACCGAGAGAAAAGGGTGAACAACGGAATGAACAACAATCACCCTATAAAAAACACGAACCAAGTATCTGTAATTCTTCTCTATATCAGTTTGTAGACCAAAAGAAAGTCATGCCTAACTTTTTACCCATATATCCAAAGAAAGCTCTAACATATACCACACAGCCTAAGGTAGGAAACCAGGCGACTTAAGATCCGATGATTCATCACCAATGTTCAACATGTCTGGAAGATGTTGAGATGATTCTGCAGGGTCCTGTGCAAAGAAAAAACAAACAACAGAAAACAAGGTTAGAGGATTATGGAGAAGTGGTCACGCTAGTACAACTTATATAACAGTCTATGTGAAAACTTAAAAGGGATTTGAAAACAGTGTATGCTAAATGACAGGATTCCAAAAGGCATCAGAGAAGAAAGCACGCATATATGGGCTATA
>NW_020631647.1:660-1000 GCF_003573695.1 Papaver somniferum
ATGCTAAATGACAGGATTCCAAAACGCATCAGAGAAGAAAGCACGCATATATGGGCTATATGAAAGGCAATCTAAAAAGAACATGCTTTTTGTTTGCATGGAAGACGAAAAGAATGAGAACGAACATGAACCATTTTGGATAAAAATGAAAGTGATGTTACCATTTAAGATATGCAACACATTCAGTTAGGAAAAAACTAAAATGTTCATTTAAATTAGTCCCAATGGTAAACTAAAATGTTCAATTGAATTAGTACCAAGTGTAGGGCACTGGATGACAATGATGACAATGATCCAGGAGAGTTGCCAGAGTTGGATTCCTTTAGTTTTGGTTCAGCAA
>NW_020631648.1:0-536 GCF_003573695.1 Papaver somniferum
CTAAATTAGTTGGTATGCATTTTTTCCTTTTGTCATGAAATGTCTCTCTCGGAAATTTCATTATGATCCCGTTTTTGTACCTTTGCCAATTTTATTGACAAAAAGGGGGAGAGTTAATATGTAGTTCATACTACAAATACATATGGTTTTCGGATCATTATGTAAGGGGGAGTGGTTTCCATGTGAGATGGAGTATTGAATAAGGGGGAGTGATACATATCACCATAGTATTATTGTTGAAGTTGTGACACAATTGAACTTTGACGATGTATAATAATACTATGACATTGTATAACAATGATCGAGAACTGTGTTTTCTCATTGTTATAGCTACGAATCTTCAACAACGGTGATGCTAAACTTACAACCTTTGGTATCATTGGAGTACTTGGAAGTGACGAAGATTTCGAGGAATGTTGAAGATTAGACATGTGGAATAGGAGCTACTAAAGTTTCTTTATCTTTTTTATATTCCATATGTATTGATAGTTTTGTCACTAAAATTGACAAAGGGGGAGATTGTTAGAGCATTGCTC
>NW_020631648.1:547-1000 GCF_003573695.1 Papaver somniferum
ATATGCCATATGTATTGATAGTTTTGTCACTAAAATTGACAAAGAGGAAGATTGTTAGAGCATTGCTCGGTTGAAATCGCATGCGTTTCTATATCAAACATGTTTGTCAATGTTAGTGATCAAAACTATAAGCCTTGATTTCTAGTCTATTATAGCTAAGTCTCGGTCTAGGATAAAAAGTTTAGTTGAGCTCAAGGACTTCATGGCGATTCATCATACAAGTAGAAGAACTACTCAAGGAACCGGTGGAACTTCTCGACAAAAAGGTATGTGAATACTTGAACTTATCTATCACTCAAAATTTTATCTACTCTATCTCCTACTCTTTGAAACAAGAAGTCGTATGCTATATATATAGACTTGGATTATACACATTTGGTATTTTGAGCCGAGTATACCTCGCCTATCTATATCTCGAAATATGTGTTGGTAAGCTTTTCGCTTCGATCAAGT
>NW_020631649.1:0-675 GCF_003573695.1 Papaver somniferum
TTTAGAGTCTAGCGACTTAGAAACAATAGTCTTGGAAGAAGAAGATAGACCCGTAGAGATGAGTAAAGATGCACTACCTGATAATAACTTAGAAGAATCTCTTGAATATTTTAAGGACTCTGAATATACGGAAATTCAAGAAATAATTAGAGGTCTATCTAGAGACACTGAAAACTCTAAGTTTGGGGGTGATTATCACTTCCCAGTGCCTTACCTTTAACTCTCAGAAAGTCCTCACACTTAGGACTTGATATCTGTGCCAAAGGGACAGGTAAAAGTGGTTTTTTCCTGGTCTTCTGGGGCAATAACGATCTGATTATATCCAAAATAGACATCTAAAAAGCAGTAGTGACTATGTCCAGCTAGTCTCTCTAGCATCTGGTCGATGAAGTGAAGGGGAAAGTGGTCCTTCCTAGTGACCTTGTTCAATTTCCTATAGTCAATACAAACACGCCAACCCGTGGTCACTCGGGTCGGGATTAAATCATTGTTATCATTCTGGACTACAATAATACCGGATTTATTGGGTACAACCTGAACGGGGCTGACCCACTTACTGTCTGAAATGGGGTAGATAATGCCTGCATCTAACAACTTAAGGACCTCGTTTTGAACTACCTCTTTCATATTAGGGTTTAGTCGACATTGCATCTCCCTAGAAGGTTTGGTATCACT
>NW_020631649.1:686-1000 GCF_003573695.1 Papaver somniferum
ACTACCTCTTTCATATTAGGGTTTAGTCGACGTTGCATCTCCCTAGAAGGTTTGGTATCACTCTCTAAATAGATATGATGCATACAAACAGTGGGACTTATACCCTTAATGTCAGCTATGGTCCACCCTAAAGCTTCCTTGTTGTTTTGAAGGACGGTTACTAGCCTACTTTCCTGGTCACTATCCAAGACGGACGAAATAATCACAGGTAAAGTCTCAGACGGGCCTAAAAACCTATATTTTAGGAAATCTTGCAATGGTTTTAGGTACAACTTAGGAGGCTCTTCTAACGAAGGAACTATGGTAGACTTAGA
>NW_020631650.1:0-429 GCF_003573695.1 Papaver somniferum
CAGAAGTAAGTTGGTCATAGGTTTCAATTGACTCAGAGTCCAAACTATACAGCCAAGATTTGGCTTTATCTTTTAAGGAAAAGGGGAATAACCTAAGTTTCAACGCATCATCACTTAGGTTCTTAATTTTCAGAGTACTACAAACTTCCTCAAATTCTCTAACATGAAAATAGGGTTTCTCATTCTCCTTCCCTAAAAACATTGGTAGCATATGTAAAGTCCCAGGTTTCAGTTCATAATTTGCCTCGGTTTCAGCTAACTTGATACAAGACGGACGAGAGGTCCTAGTTGGGTTTAACAAAGCTTTCAAAGTTGCCACTTCTGGCACTACCAAAGGACTAGGAGTACTAGCGGTACTTTCCTCACGAAGAGACATATTCTCAAAACTGAAGTTTCCAAAAACGGGGATCTCAAAAGAAGAGTCTTCGA
>NW_020631650.1:440-1000 GCF_003573695.1 Papaver somniferum
TCACGAAGAGACAGATTCTCAAAACTGAAGTTTCCAAAAACGGGGCTCTCAAAAGAAGAGTCTTCGAGCTCCCCGCCTTCACAAGAAGAACTACTAGGTTTGTCACTAATCAAACGACCTAGAGTGTTTCTTTTCCAAGCCCGTTTAAAAACTTCGGGCATACACTAGAAAAACAAAATCAAAAAGAAAAGTCCTAAAACGGAAGGGATGTTCTATGCAAATACAAACAAGGCTGACTCCACCACAACAAACCTACTAATTTCTAGCAAACAAAAAGCATGATGGATCCACTTAGATTGTTTCTAGACCAGCTTCTAATCCTTCGAACAAGAATTCTTTACAATTTAAGCAAACCCCTCTGGAATCAATCCGAGTCAAAGTAAGTTGAATAGAGGCGAGGGAAGCTCGGTGGAGCTTTGATACCCAAGGCCTCACCGGTATTACAAGGCGGTGCAGTCACGCATTCAACTTACAGAAACCGTCAAGAACTTCGAAGTATGCTTAAAAGAGTAACCAATATTTTTCAAATGACTTTCCTGTTAAGCTCGTTACCCTATCAG
>NW_020631651.1:0-398 GCF_003573695.1 Papaver somniferum
TTGCATATATAAATGTTAAAGTTCTAAAATCGGTTTTAAACATGAACATAAACATTTGAATAATCAGGAATGCAATCTTTGCAAACCATGGCTATAATGTTCATGATTGATTCAAGTGAATCAAACCGATTTTGCTTCAATTGTGTTCTTGTATAATTCTATGAGAATATAGCAATTGAACAACTCTTCAACTAGTTTCATTTGAGTCATTTGAACTAGTTATGGTTAAGATGAACAAGGTTGATATGAGAGTAATCATATGGCTAACCTCGGTTAACTATTTTGAACCAACTGGTGTACACGTTTAGGTGCATTTACATAAACCTAAATGAGGGTACATTTCATTTGTGAGTAACAAGCTAAGTTCTATCTGACGGTTGAAATATATTATCATGGTT
>NW_020631651.1:409-1000 GCF_003573695.1 Papaver somniferum
ACATTTCATTTGTGTGTAACAAGCTAAGTTTGATCTAACGGTTGAAAGATATTAGCTTGGTTGAATCAGGTTTTTCATCTAACGATGAATATTGAATGCTTTGTTACCAAGGTAACTTGGATTGCAAACCCTGATTTTAAAACTATATAAAGGAGAACTCTAGCAACTGGGAAACCTAATCCCCACACCTCCTGTGTGTTACTAGTTGCATAAACTAGAGTCGATTCTCCTTTAACCTTAAGGTTTATATCGAGACCCTGTAGGTTAACGACTTCAAAGACTTCATTGGGATTGTGAAGCCAGACTCAACTATTTTCTTTTTAGTTACGTGTTCTGATCTTGCCTGATTCTATCGTATTGAGTATAATTGAAATAATTGAATCGAGATTAATTTCTCCGATAGGCAAGATAAAAGTAATCACAAACATCTTCATCTCATCGTTTGTGATTCCACAATATCATGTTTCGCTAGTCGATTAAGATTATTTTGAGGTAATTGATAATACTAGGCTGTTTTCTGAGAATATAAGTCTGGTTTATCAATTGGTTCATGTTCACCTTGATTAAAGTAAAGGCGGAACAAAAACTCTT
>NW_020631652.1:0-643 GCF_003573695.1 Papaver somniferum
ATCACCTCACAATAATCTTAATCGACGCGTCTAAAGAAGATATTTTGGAATCACAAACGATGAGACGAAGATGTTTGTGATTACTTTTATATCTTGCCTATCAGAGATATCAATCTCAATCCAATCTTTACGATTGTACTCGTACGATAGAAACAACAAGATCAGATCACACAACTACGAGAAAGTAGTATATGTCTAGCTTCACAATCCCAATGAAGTCTTCAATTCGTTAACCTACAGGGTCTCGAAGAAACCTAAGGTTAAAAGAGAATCAACTCTAGCTTATACAACTAGTATCACACAGGAGGTGTGGGGATTAGGTTTTCCAGTTGCTAGAGTTCTCCCTTATATAGTCTTTCAAATCAGGGTTTGCAATCAATGTTAGCTTGGTAAAAAAGCATTCAATATTCACCGTTAGATGAAAACCTGATTAGATTCAAGCTAATATATTTCAACCGTTGGATCGAAAACTTAACTTGTTACACACAAATGAGATGCACGATTTTAGGTTTGTGTAACCGTACCCAAACATGTACATTTGTTGGTTCAACAATAGTTAACCAAATGGTTAGCCATATGAGCACTTTCATATAAACCATATTCTTCTTCACCATAACTAGTTCAAATGACTCAAATGAACTAG
>NW_020631652.1:654-1000 GCF_003573695.1 Papaver somniferum
ATATGAGCACTTTCATATAAACCATATTCTTCTTCACCATAACTAGTTAAAATGATTCAAATGAGCTAGTTATAGAGTTGTTCAATTGCTCAGATCTTATAGAAGTATACAAGACACAATTGAAGCAAAAACGATTTGATTCACTGGAACCCGTTCATGAACTTTATATCCACGGTTTGCAAATTGCATTCCTTAGTTAACATAAGTATAAGTTCAGGAATAATCGTCTTTAGAAATAACCAATTCAAGTACGCGGACTAAGTTTGCGGACTTAAGTACCCAGAAGGAGTTTACAAACTCCTGTAGATTTTCTCAGGATGAGAACCTCCGACAGTTCGCGGATTCT
>NW_020631653.1:0-422 GCF_003573695.1 Papaver somniferum
TAAAGTGAGCATTGCCATTCCATGGGATCGTAGATTCGACCATAGAATCAGAGTAATTAAGATTTATCTATTACCATTTATGAGACCAGTTGTGGATTCGATCATGAAATCGGAGTAATGAGATAATATAGTTATTGCTATTCTATGAGATCAAACTGTGGATTCGATCATAGAATTAGAAAAATTGTTTATTGCCATTCCATGGGACCAGTCGTGGATTCGACCATGGAACAGGAGCAATTGTTATTTCTATTCCATGGGATCAGTCGTGGATTCGACCATGGAATAGGAGCAATAATAGATTATTCTTGGAATTCAGTAGTGAATGTCACGGCAGAATTAATCTTAATTAGGAATAATTAACTTTGTGGCTCTATACTAGCAGAGCAAGCTGTCTAGGAGCATTAATTATCCCGATATGA
>NW_020631654.1:0-501 GCF_003573695.1 Papaver somniferum
ATGCTTTTTAAATGAAATTAATTCATTTCCTTGGTGGTTTCATATACTATGGAAAGTGGAGATTCGCTGATACTTTACAATGTTTCGTCATATTATGACACGCGGCACAATATTATTGGGCGGATTGTATTTCATGACATGTGGCAGACTTCTATTGGGAGGTGATGTGGCGACGACGTGAATTCATCTATTGGCTATATTTATGTGTTGTTTCAAAATGAATATGGGTGGGGGGTGGGGGGGTCGGCCATAGTGCCGCAACTAGAGAAGGGTTTTGAAGTTTTGTTTTCTATTCTTCGTTTTTATTAGCTAGAGTTTGATTTATTTATATTGATTTATGGTTTTTTTGAGAAAACCATGTCTAGCTAATCCATTTTAGGGTAAACGGATGAAGTTGTAGGTGATTTATTTTATGTTCTTGAATAAAGTTTCTATCAATTGAACTTAATGATAATGTTTGTGATTCTCTTTCAATGTTTCACCTTCGAGCTATATTTTTGT
>NW_020631654.1:512-1000 GCF_003573695.1 Papaver somniferum
CAATTGAACTTAATGATAATGTTTGTGATTCTCTTTCAATGTTTCACCTTCTAGCTATATTTTTCATGTTCTATGCCATGTATAGTCCATAGTTAGATTAGTAGAAGAACTCATTGAACCTTTGGAATAATTGAATTATGAATTTCATTTGACTATTTATGCCATGTATATCTAGTGCTTAAGAATTCTACATTTAGGTGACAACAAACTACCATTTTTGAAAATGATAATTCTTGTCAACGGTTCTTAATGAAATATTTTCCGTGTACTAGTAGCTAGGTTTGCTATTTTACATGAGTAAATTATAGATTTTTGTGATTGAATACAAATAAATTTCATACAACGGATTCCCGAAACCTTAACACTTTCACATCTTTGATTACATTTTTATTATTTTGCTATCATTTTGTCCGAATTTCTGAAAACTCTCAAAAGCATCATATTTGATTACTTAGTTTTTTTTGGTATTAGTTGGTAGAGTATTTCAC
>NW_020631655.1:0-321 GCF_003573695.1 Papaver somniferum
CGAAAAATCCGAAGAGTAAAAAATCAAGAAACCGCGAAAGAGAAGGCCATAGACCTGTTCCTCAAGGAAACTACAGGGAAGGGCTTGACGAAAGATGATAATGTCCTGAGAACAGAAACAAGTACTTCAACAACCAGCGAAGAACAGAAACACGCTAAATAGCAATTAAAGAACGTCCCAGTCCTCGGAAATCCGAAGCCTGTGTTCACACCAGTGGAGCCCGTAAAGGAAATCAACATAGGAACGGAAGAAAACCCGAAGATGATCAAAATCGGGACCATAATGGACGAAGGAAGGGAACATTCCTTAACCAAATTACTT
>NW_020631655.1:398-1029 GCF_003573695.1 Papaver somniferum
GATGTGTTCGCCTGGAAGCTAGGAGATATGCCAGGGATTGACCCAAAAGTAATCCAACATGAACTACGCATCAAACCGGGCACACCACCGTTCAGGCAGAAAATACGAAAAGTGGCTCCAGAATATCATGAGGCGGTAGAAACGGAACTTCGGAAGCTACTAGATGCATGATTTATCAAGGAAGTCAAATACCCTACCTGGATCTCCAACATGGTCATTGTTCCTAAGAAAAATGGAGGGGTTAGAATATGCATCGACTTTACTAATCTCAACAAGGCATGTCCAAAGGACAGCTATCCCCTGCCGAGCATAGATCAACTGGTTGAAGCAGTTGAAGGGTACGAAGAGCTGTCATTCATGGACGGATATTCTGGTTACAACCAAGTAGCCCTGGCAGAAGAAGATCAGCCACACACAGCGTTCTATACCCCACATGGCCTTTATTGCTATACCAGGATGCCTTTCGGGCTCCGAAACGCAGGGGAAACATACCAGAGGATGGTCGATGCCATCTTCAAGCCATGGATTGGAGGAACCCTAGAAGTCTACGTGGACGACATGCTCGTCAAAAGCAAGTTGCGTAAAAATCACCACCAGGACCTGAGGAATATCTTCGAAGCAATGAGACAGC
>NW_020631655.1:1229-1516 GCF_003573695.1 Papaver somniferum
AGACACGTGTATATAAAGAGGTACGTGGAAAGCATGCAGGCCAAAAACATCAAGACATGATGGGTCACGAAACACCAAATAAAGTCCGAGGAGTTACTTTATCTCATCCCCAAAAGAGAAGACAAGATCAACGGTGGAGAGAAAGTTAGCTGACACGGGCTGACAGGGGAAGAAGACACTTGTCTGACACGAGCAGACCCCTCAACTACCCACATTAAACACTCCGAGCAGTGTACGTGTCGACCAACCTGTGGAACGAGCGAGGATGCCTCTGCGGGATCAAGGGG
>NW_020631655.1:1716-1895 GCF_003573695.1 Papaver somniferum
AACCCCGTGGACGTAGGCCTTAGTGCTGAACCACGTAAACCTCGGTCTTGTTTATATTTCAGCACTTTATATTTGCCTAACCCCATGGATCTTTACTTGTAAGTATTGTTTTCTTTGCTCCGTCGTCATATCCCGTGCGCAAACGCCCCGCATGGAGTTGTTAGATGAGGCTGTGATAA
>NW_020631656.1:0-315 GCF_003573695.1 Papaver somniferum
TACCCAAACTTCCGAATATGGGTTGTCTAACCTTCTATATTGGCCCTTGGAACCACCTAGAGCCATGGCATTGTTTGTTTTGAACTTGTAATATTCGGAGGATAATGTTTTTTTGTAAAGTACTGAATGTACGATGGCCCAAAAATCAGAATTTGTGAAAAACTGATACTTTTCAAATTTTGAACTTGAAATAATCGGAAGTTAACTTAGTTACCCAAACTTCCGAATATGGGTTGTCTAACCTTCTATATTGGCCCTTGGAACCACCTAGAGCCATGGCATGGTTTGTTTTGAACTTGTAATATTCGGAGGATA
>NW_020631656.1:326-556 GCF_003573695.1 Papaver somniferum
TCCTAGAACGGTTGTCTTCAAATATATACTTTGTTCCTCTAGGAGTACCTTGGCACCACTCCGGGTTCTCTCCGGCCAACTTCAGGATAGGGAAGTGGTCATAGATCCATGCCTATTGACATAAGAAACCAAGTTTTAGTAAATAGATTGTGTATATTCGGTAGTAATTTCCAAACATTATTTCCGATTATATATAATCGGAAATAAAACTGAGTACCTATCCACCGAAT
>NW_020631656.1:567-832 GCF_003573695.1 Papaver somniferum
ATTTACGACCGTGACTACCTCCCAGTCCTGCACAACCACGGGTTTGAGCACCTTCAGCGCTCGATGAAGCTCGAGTTCTTTTACCCGTCTTTGATACTGCCACCTTGGGCGGATGCCTCTTCGTGACTTTCTCCCCAAACTGGGCAGCATAACCTTCGTTATCCATATTATCAACTAGATCTCTAGCCTCTTTGATCTTCTCAGCTGGCATGGGATCTCCGCTTTTCAGGCATGCAGTTAACATTTTGGAAACACGCTTGAACCT
>NW_020631656.1:843-1000 GCF_003573695.1 Papaver somniferum
CTAGTAATATCAAAAGAATATTTCCGATTATATATAATCGGAAAACAAAATAAGTACCTAGCTACCGAATAACCAACATTCGGAAAAAGAGATGGATCATTTCCTACCGAATATGCGTCATTTGGAGTTCAGTAACCTATAGTTTTTCTGGCCTGTA
>NW_020631657.1:0-162 GCF_003573695.1 Papaver somniferum
TAGAAATTCTAAAACAAGAAATTGCCACAACTTTTTCGTGAAGAGAGGGGAAGAGATTTTGGAAGATTTGGGAGAGATTTAATCGGTATTTTTGATATAAATAGATTGTTTGGGTCATATAGAAGGGGTGTCGAGAGTTTGGGGACCTGAGGAGAGCCAGAG
>NW_020631657.1:173-503 GCF_003573695.1 Papaver somniferum
TTGGGTCATATAGAAGGGGTGTCGAGAGTTTGGGGACCTGAGGAGAGCCAGAGAATAAGAAATCAGTTATCAAACTCTGTTTCTGCTGCTGCTGCACAGCTCAAGAACGCGAAGAACATTGACGCACGAGAAACAGTCGCAGAATAGTGTCGTTGTTCAACAGCAGAAGATAAGTAACGTTTATATACAACAATAATCATTGTTCCTCTTTGTACCAGAGATCTGTAACACTTTTACGCTGTTGCAAATCAGCTGCTTTACACCTTTCACTCTTTTAATCAACTTTTGAGCAACAAACATGTATTTTGAGCAAGTGATTAATATGAGGAG
>NW_020631657.1:514-750 GCF_003573695.1 Papaver somniferum
TCAGCTGCTTTACACCTTTCACTCTTTTAATCAACTTTTATACAACAAACATGTATTTTGAGCAAGTGATTAATATGAGGAGCTAAACCCCATTGCTGAGGCGATAGAGGAAGCTATTTTTCCAACAAAAAGTGGTATATTCTTATTTATTTATTTATCGCAATTATTTTTATGATTGTTTTGCCTTGAGTGAAAATTGTTTGAATGATTCTTGTTAAGCAATTGTTATTTCTTTT
>NW_020631657.1:761-1000 GCF_003573695.1 Papaver somniferum
ATGATTGTTTTGCCGTGAGTGAAAATTGTTTGAATGATTCTTGCTAAGCAATTGTTATTTCTTTTGATAGAGCATGCTTGGACCTAGGTTTCTGATGTTCTATGCTTCGGATTTACACTTGTTATTTTGAGAATCTACTTGTTGCAATAGTTTAGAATCAAATTGAATGAAAAAAATGCATGAATATAAATATTGGATTAAATCACTTTGAATTTGGAAAATAGTGGAATCTTAGCCTT
>NW_020631658.1:0-370 GCF_003573695.1 Papaver somniferum
CTGACCTTGATTCTGGCCCTTGGACCAAGAAAGGTTTGGATGGTTTCTCCATCCAGGGTTACAGGTTTCTGAATATGAGTCAAACTTCTGTCGGTTATCAAACCTAGTCTTGTTATAAAGAGCATTGGATTGCTCTTCAATAACATGGACTTCCCAAAAAGGCTCATTTCTTCCACTGCTACCACTAGAATGACCTAATTCTAGGGCTTCTAACCTTTTGGCTATAGATGCTATTTTGGCATCTGACTCATGAGATCATTCTACCCTATTAACATTTCCTCTACTTAGAAGAATTATTTTCTGGGGTTCCCTACTATTTTCCCATTGTTGGGTCTTATCGGCGATTTCATTCAAAAATGTCATCGCTTCA
>NW_020631658.1:381-588 GCF_003573695.1 Papaver somniferum
CTTATACCCTTAACGTCAGCTATGGTCCACCCTACAGCTTTCTTGTTGTTTTGAAGGACAGTTACTAGCCTACTTTCCTGGTCACTATCCAAGATGGAAGAAATAATTACAGGTAAAGTCTCAGACGGGCCTAAAAACCTATATTTCAGGGAATCTGGCAATGGTTTTAGGTCCAACTTAGGAGGCTCTTCTAACGAAGGAACTAGG
>NW_020631658.1:599-897 GCF_003573695.1 Papaver somniferum
AAAACCATGATGAGGACATTGTGATATCAAGTCATTGAACCTTTCTAAGTACCTATATAAATATTCTCCCTCTTGTTGGGCAAAAATACATATTTGTGTCCTAATAGACGATGTTTTATGCCTTGGGAAGAACTTATGTATAAAGGCAGAAGTAAGTTGGTCATAGGTTTCAATTGACTCAGAGTCTAAACTATACATCCAAGATTTGGCTTTATCTTTTAAGGAAAAGGGGAATAACCTAAGTTTCAACGCATCATCACTTAGGTTTTTAATTTTCAGAGTACTACAAACTTCCTCA
>NW_020631659.1:0-677 GCF_003573695.1 Papaver somniferum
GGAGTTACCTTCAAATACAGTTTCTAAGATATCCCAAGCATCTTTAGACCTAGTGCAGTTTGACACATGGTGCTGAAGATTTGGGGTAATGGCATGTATGATGGCATTCAATCCGTCGGAATTTTACTTTGCAGCAAGTATCTCGGCAGGATTATATTCACCAATATTCTTGGGAACGTTTACATCTCCAACTTCCACAACGGGAGCATCATGGCCATTAACAACATATACCCACGATTGAAAATCACGCGCTTGAAGAAAACATCGCATAGAAATTTTCCACCATAAGTAATTAGAGCCATCGAATACTGGTGGTACGTTAATAGAGATAGCTCCTCTGTCCATAGAGTCAGATGGCTACAAACACAGACTTTTGAGGTCTAAAACGTGTTTTCCTGCTCTGATAACAATTGAAAAAGCGGGGGTCTAACAACACCACCCAATATTTCTCTTAGCAATCTGTATGGACAAACTCGAATATACTTTTAAGAGAATCAACAAGACTCAATCAATTAAAAGTATATCAACGAGTTTATATCTCTCTGTCTTGATTTGATTTCCTCAAATAGAAACTGCGAGTACTAATCAAATACAAGGAATAACTTGGATGGTACCAAAGACCAATATCCAAGGATCAATCAATGACAATCAACAACCAAAGGTTGGATTACTCTAAT
>NW_020631659.1:688-1000 GCF_003573695.1 Papaver somniferum
CAAAGACCAATATCCAAGGATCAATCAATGACAATCAACAACCAAAGGTTGGATTATTCTAATTGATGATCTAATGCACAACCTTTATTATTTCAATTATAAAGGTAAAACAATATAATGCGGAAACTGAAATAACATAGACACCAGAAATTTTGTTAACGAGGAAACCGCCAATGCAGAAAAAACCCCAAGACCTACTCCATATTGAACACACACTGTATTAAGCCGTTACAGACACTAGCCTACTCCAATCAAACTTCGGACTGGACTGTAGTTGAACCCCAATCAGTCTCCCACTGATCCAAGGTACAG
>NW_020631660.1:0-385 GCF_003573695.1 Papaver somniferum
ATAAGGCTGAACTGCGGACATCATCCAGCACCCCTCTCACGACTGCTTCCATCTCCCAGCAGAGAGGAGCTCTCTGCTCCTCTCCAAACCCTTCCATCAACATCGCATAATTCCTCCACTGCATACATACATCACCACCTTCTCATACCACCTGCATAATACCACCACTACACCTGCATCCACCTTTACCACCAGTCTGCAGGCTCATCAATCTCTTGCGCCAGTTTACAACAATACAAGTACCTGACCCAGGATCTAAGTGATGAGTGCTAAAAAGTGCATATTTCTATATATTTTTCTTGGCATTTAACTCATTTTTTGTGCATTAATTCTACATTTTATCCCATATTCTGTATTTTCATTGTTTTCAAGAATAAATATTTTT
>NW_020631660.1:585-1000 GCF_003573695.1 Papaver somniferum
TTCAACTCAACCTAGATTGCATTGCTTGATTAGGGCACAAGGTGGATTCAATTGCCTTAGTAACTTCACACAGTTCTGCATCTTTTTCCTTTTCTGTCACTGTTGCTCAATGCCTTTGCCTTAGGCTGCTGCCTTTGTTTCACTACCACTGTTACCTCATTGCTATTCACTGCCTTCATCCATCACTGCTCACTACCACTCTAGATCATTGTCACTGTCACCATAGTTACTACCCTTAGCTCACTGTAGGATAACTTTAGCTAGGAAGACTTCATCACACTCACAAGTCCCTGTGGACAAACCCCTACTCATCCCTATACTATAAAGCTTGGCCTTGTATACTTGCAAGTTTTGTGTGCAACCCCATTTTCACACCACTAAGGTACACAGTAGCACCTTCGCAGACCACGATTTC
>NW_020631661.1:0-264 GCF_003573695.1 Papaver somniferum
TGAAAATGGTCAATTGATTCTTCTAAGTTGTAATCAGGTGCATCCTCACTCATTTTTACGAGTTCATTTTCTTTGTCCAAGATTGTTGTTTCTAAATCGCTAGACTCAAAATAAACTCGTTCCTCTAAACCATCATCACAATCATATAAAGGATTATCAGAGAAAGTTTCTAGTAAAGGCTCATTAACTAAGGTGTTAATCAAAGTTACTTCCTCCGATTCACTGATAGGCACATCTAATAATGGATTATCCAACACACTGCAG
>NW_020631661.1:275-585 GCF_003573695.1 Papaver somniferum
GTGTTTATCAAAGTTACTTCCTCCGATTCACTGATAGGCACATCTAATAATGGATTATCCAACACACTGCAGGATAAAGGATCATGAACTACATCGTCTAAAACGATGGTATCCCTAGTCAAATCCTCATCCTTTTGAATAGGTGAATAATTATTAAAATTATTTGGATTTGTGCTAGAAACAAAATTATCATTATAAAGCTCAATCGGAGTAACAAATTCCTGATCACTATGCCTACATATTTCATGTTCTTCATCAATACTATCCTCATCATAATCATCATTATAATAACATGAAAATGATCGAACCT
>NW_020631661.1:785-952 GCF_003573695.1 Papaver somniferum
AGAATTTTTCCTTCTCTTTATTCTATATATTTCTTTACTAAACCCATATCTTCTTTAATTCGCAGAATAAAATCCAAGATAAAATCTTCTAAGGATATCTTTCTTGTTTAATACAAGATAACTTCCTTTTTCTTCAAAACTTCATGTTTATAAGGCAAGAAGATATT
>NW_020631662.1:0-371 GCF_003573695.1 Papaver somniferum
AGAAGGGGTATTTATAGGGTTAGAGTGTGGGACCCATATCTGAAGGCCGTTGGAACCTTATCTTCTAGTGTCTTGTGTCCATCACGCAGATGTCTGCGTTTGCCACTTGATCACGCAGAGACATCCTCGCTCGTCCCACGGATTGATCGACACGTATACTGCTCAGAGTGTTTAATGAGGGTGGTTGAGATGCCTGCTCGTGTCAGAAAAGTGTCTTCTGCCCCTGTCACGTCCGTGTCAGCTAACTTTCTCTCCACCATTGATCTTAGCTTCTTTTGGGATGAGATAAAGTAACTCCTTGGGGTTTATTTGGTGTTCCGTAGTACATCGTATTTTGATGTCTTGGCCTGCCTGCTTTCCACGTATTTTTC
>NW_020631662.1:382-723 GCF_003573695.1 Papaver somniferum
TCAGCGATGCCAAGCTGAAGTATGTCCCCGGAACGGAGGGGTCTAGTCAGCGGAAACTTTTCCCGGCCCGCGAGAGGATCAAGCGCGACCATGACTACGAGTGGCATGCTACCGTTATCGAAGTGGTTGGTCCATGGGCGTACGGTTGGATTCCTGGTCCCCGAGGTTGGCGTCCTACTGAGAGTAGAAAGCCGCGTGAATCTCCTCCTGCTCGTTATGGATATTTCTGTCCCTGGCGTTTAAATTTCGCAGGTATGAATTTTCCTTATGCCCTTGACGTTGTGGAGGGAGACGAGGAGGAAGGTTCTGGTGCTATACTTCCACCGAGGAGTGCCTCGACT
>NW_020631662.1:734-963 GCF_003573695.1 Papaver somniferum
GATCTCCTCCGCGTAGAGAGTCTCAAGATGATGTTCGTAGAAGTCGAGTTTCTTCTGGGGCGAAGGCCTCATCTTCTAGGGAAGAGGTTCCTTCGACCAATCCTTCTGGGTCTCGAATAGTTGTTGATCGCGCGGTGTCTCGTCCGCGGGATGGTATTAGGAGTACGCAGTCACCGACCCGTGTTGTCTGTTTTGATGTTCCTCCCTTACGTTCTGTAGAGCCCGAGCG
>NW_020631663.1:0-537 GCF_003573695.1 Papaver somniferum
AAACTTATTATTTGCTAGTCCTCGAGTAAAACTAATAAAAAATAAATAAACCGAGTTAATCTCGGGAGGGTTTACCAGAGGTGTGCCCACAAAACCATTACTCCAGACCCTAGCTTATCTATGCAGAACCTTGGAAGGCACTAAAGAATCTCCTTGGTTGGCATACTTATTGACTACAGGAAGAAGTACCCTGATGCGAAATTCCAATTGTTGTACACGAGTTTGCACTCAAGCATACTAAAATTCATATAAAGTGACAGAGCTCTACTCAGATAGTCGCACTATGGACATCAATATCCGGAGTCAAAACTAATCACATGGATAGATCAAGAAGATGGATATAGAAAAACATAGATGGTTTTGATGTTTACTAAGTGAACGGCGTTTCCCATATCTGTCTGAAGGCCTCCGCCAAAATGAACCTATCCTAATGGATTGAGATACTAGTCTGACTAATATCAACACACTGGTATATACAAGGGTACCAGTGGTCGATAACCTAACTCTAGGTCAACACAACTGGCATATACAAGGGTA
>NW_020631663.1:737-1000 GCF_003573695.1 Papaver somniferum
AGGATGGGTTTCTAACAACTGAGCTCTCCTATGGACACAACTAGGTTCAGGAAAAAGTGTATGAAGATAATCTTGTAAGATGGCTGAGGCACAAATTTCAAGTCCCGACTGAGGGATCTTTGTAAGAGCTAAAGGTATGGCACAAGGGGAATGATAATCAACCCCAAACTTAGATTTTTGGGTATCTCTAGATAGACTAGCTACAATTTCATTAATTTCTAGATTGTTGGAATCCTGAAAATAGTCAATTGCTTCTTCTAGGT
>NW_020631664.1:0-532 GCF_003573695.1 Papaver somniferum
AACTATTCTGATAGAAATCGGATCAGAATAAACCTAATTATTCATCAACATTCCAAGAACAACAGCAGAGGAAGATGATTTACGAGATAAATACCTTGTTCGAATCTGATTTCGAAGCACAAATGATTTACGAGATAATAGATGTGATGAGCCTAATTGAAAGACGCTACCATATACTGTGATGAACCAAAACGCAGGAGCAGAGAAAACCAAAGAGAAACAAATCTGAGATGAAAAAAAAGAGAAAGAAACTGAATTTGATTTGTTCGTGGAGTTGCAGAAAGGGTATTTTTGGTACTTTTGAAAAACTTGTCTTGTGTGACCCGCACGTTTTGGACTAGGGAATAAATATTCTGGTCCAAAAACATGTTTTTGGACCAGCGGATAATTTTATTCTAGGGGTGGATTAGAGAGTAACCGGTACTGGGTTTCCTGGACTACCTAGTAATTCCTAGATCTTTATTTTGTTACAGTGCCTACAGCCCATGGATGTGCGGTCCATATAGTTACCTAGTGTTTCCCCATTATATAT
>NW_020631665.1:0-338 GCF_003573695.1 Papaver somniferum
ACTAAGGCTTCTATCATGTTCACCTCTTCAACACATGTGTCATCTAGCTCATGAGGTAGCTTACTGACATTAAAAATGTTCATCTCCATAGTCATATTACCAAAAGATAAACTCATCACACCATTTCGACAGTTAATGATCGCATTAGACGTAGCTAAAAATGAGCGACCTAAAACCACAGGTATTTGGTTCTCTGGGTCAGGGACAGGTTGGGTATCTAGGACCACGAAATCCACTGGATAAATAAACTTGTCGACCTCAATAAGAACATCCTCGATAACACCTCGAGGGATTTTAACAGACCTATCATCTAACTGCAGTGTCATTTGAGTAGGTTT
>NW_020631665.1:362-1000 GCF_003573695.1 Papaver somniferum
AGACCTATCAGCTAACTGCAGTGTCATCTGAGTAGGTTTCATTTCACCAAGTCCTAGCTGTAAGTATACATGGAATGGCAGTAAGTTCACACTGGCTCCTAAGTCAAGTAAAGCTTTTTCTACCCGGAAGTTACCTATTGTGCAAGCAATGGTAGGAGAACCTGGGTCTTTCTACTTTGGAGTTGTGGTGTTCTGAATGATTGAACTTACATGACTAGCTAAAAAAGGCATTCTTATGGACGCTAAGTTTTCGCTTTCGCGTACACATATCCTTAAGGAACTTGGCATAAGCAGGAATTTGCCGAATTGCATCTAATAAAGGAAGGTTTATGGTAACTTGCTTAAAAACCTCCACTATGTCATTAAAGTTCGATTCCTTCTTTGTTGGTACTAATAGCTGAGGAAATGGGGATCTAGGCATAGAATCAGACCTCTCAGGAACTGAGTTGGCATCATCAGAAATTTTATCAGTTTCCTTAGCTAGTGGTCCTGAGGGGTGAACTACAGTATGTTCACTATCGGGCATGGTTACCTGATTGTCTACTATTCTACCACTCCTAAGGGTTCTAATAGCATTCAATTGATTCGATGGTTTTGTACCTACTTCATGAACTCCTCTAGGATTGGGATTAGTCTGA
>NW_020631666.1:0-667 GCF_003573695.1 Papaver somniferum
TCCAACAAACCATCTCCACCCCACCAAATATACCCATACCCACAAATCACTAAACACCCCAACAACACTAAACACCAACCATCTAAACCATATATTCCCACATTTCCTATCCCTGATGCTGGCTGTGACTCTTCAAAAAAGCCGATACAGTGGAAACGTCAAGCTAGAGAAGCTCAAGAACAAGACAACTCAAGCATTTCCCTGAATGTTGGAAGTAAAAGAACTTCATAGCCTATGGACTGTGATCCTCCTCTTAAACAACAATGCTCTCACTCTGATGTGGCTGTGGCGACTTGCCCTGAAAAGTCGTAAGAGCAATGTTAGTTCAGTCGTGGAACTGTCGTGGCCTTGGGAACGAGGTGACAGTTCTTGTTTTAAACTCGTTCATACGGAGTTGCAGACCTTCCATCATTTTTCTATCTGAAACAAGATTGATTGAAAGCAACATCAAAAGAATATGCAACTCTCTCAATTTCAGACATTACGATTATGTAGCTGCCAATGGAAGAAATGGAGGTTTGGCTATACTGATGCTTACAAGCTCAGCTGGGTTTAAACCCAGAGTTCAAAATACAAGTCCAATGAAAGAATTTAAACAAGCCCACAAAAAATAAATACAAGCCCACAAATAAATTATTACAAACCCAAAATAGAAAAATAAAAAGCC
>NW_020631666.1:678-1000 GCF_003573695.1 Papaver somniferum
TAGCACAGCCCAGCTGCTCTGATATTGTTGCAAAAACCCAGTTGGGTTTTGGTTCTTTTCCTTGGTGGCGTCCCAGCAGAGGAAAAACAGGTTCAGAATCAGCAGGTCCAACAGCAAATGAAATGAAGCAGATGCAGATGCAAATGCTATGCAGTGAAATACAAAATAGCTAAGAAAACACAGATAAAACACAACACCAATCCCCGGCAACGGCGCCAAAAACTTGGTAGGCCCGGAGATATGTATAAAAATGAGCGCAATAAAAACGGGGGCCTACAGTAATACCGCAAGTGCACGGTCGTCGGTTGTAACTCGTGCAAGT
>NW_020631667.1:0-372 GCF_003573695.1 Papaver somniferum
TATAAAATCAATACTCCACACATCAAAGACCTCAACAACTAAAATAGGGTTCAAGGGCATCATGTTCCTACGGGAAATGGTTCCTAATTTTTGGCAACGCTCACAAGTAACACTGTAATTATGGGAGTCTTTAAACAACGAAGGCCAATAGAATCCACACTGCAATATCTTAGCAGCAGTCTTCTTAGTAATAAAGTAACCCCCACAAGCATGATCATGACAAAAGGAAATAATACTGGACTGGTCACTCTCAGGTATACATCTCCTAATAATCTGGTCTGGAGAATACTTAAACAAATAAGGATCATCCCAAAAGAAGTGCTTCACCTAGGCTAAAAACCTATAACGATCTTGTTTACCCAATGTTGGGGA
>NW_020631667.1:383-1000 GCF_003573695.1 Papaver somniferum
GAAGTGCTTAACCTCAGCTAAAAATCTAGAACGATCTTGTTTACCCCAATGTTGGGGCATTCGACCAGTAACAAGATAGTTCATTATATTTGCATACCAAGGTAATTGGGTAACAAAGAACAGTTGTTCATCAGGAAAGCTATCCCTTATAGGAAGGGAATCATCAGGGGAATCAACAACTATCCTAGACAAATGGTCTGCTACTACATTTTCGGCACCCTTTTTGTCTCTAATGTCTGGAGAAAAATCTTGCAACAAAATGATCCACCTAATCAATCTAGGTTTCGTATCCTTCTTAAACAAAAGATATTTCAAAGCAGCATGATCTGTATATATTACGATCTTAGAACCTAAGAGATAGGGTCTAAACTTGTCTAAGGCAAACACAATGGCTAATAATTCCTTCTCCGTAGTGGTATAGTTCAGCTGGGCATCATTCAGAGTTTTGCTAGCATAGTAAATCACATGAAGTAACTTATTTTCTCGCTGACCTAGCACAACACCAATAACATAATCTGAAGCATCACACATGATATCAAAGGGTAAGTTCCAGTTGGGTGCCTGGACTATGGGGGCGGTAGTGAGTAAATTTTTAATCTTCTCAAAAGCCTCTAAAC
>NW_020631668.1:0-547 GCF_003573695.1 Papaver somniferum
TTATATCTTGGCTAACACAATGTATAGATATAGCTGGCACATGCCTATGCCAGAGAGGAATGTCTTCTAAAAAACATCTTAGGCACTCGGCCCCCTCTCGTGCTTTATCTAACTCAATACTCTCAGATTCCATAATGAATTGAGCAATATATGTTTGTTTGTAAATCTTCCAAAAACAAACCCTGATGCTAGAGTGAAACATATTCACTCGTAGACTTAGACTCCTCTGAGTGAACTACCCAGTTTACGTCACAAAGTCCCTCAAGGACAGCAAGATACCTTTGATAAATCAAATAAAAGGTGATAGAGTTACTCTACTCAGTGCATCTGAATGCTATTGCTCTGGACTACAATTATATCTACTTAACTTACTCAGAATATAGGCAATGTCTGGACTCTTACAGTTCATTAAATTCATCAGACATCCTATAACTCTTGAGTATTCAAGTTAAGATACTCCATTACCCTTTTTTCTTGAGTCTACATGAATAATCGTACGGAGTACAAGCAGGCTTACAATCACACTGATTGTATCTCTTAAGCACAA
>NW_020631668.1:558-1000 GCF_003573695.1 Papaver somniferum
GTCTACATGAATAATCGTACGGAGTACAAGCAGGCTGACAATCACACTGATTGTACCTCTTAAGCACAAATTAAAAATAATGAGAATGACAAAGACTACATATGTTAGATTATTTTCTAATCCTCATCCCTAAGATTACATCAACAGGGCCTAAGTTTTTCAAGTCAACGTTCTCATTCAGCGCATGTTTTTAGTGGAATTAATCACATCTATGTTTGTATCAAGTATAAGCATATCATCAACATACAAGCATACAATCACACAGGCATCCTTAACAAGTTACTTGTAAATATACTTGTCAGATTCATTAACTTAAATCCACTACACATTATCATATGATCAAATTTTCCATGTCACTGTTTACGTGCTTATTTTATAAACCATACAAAATTTTGTTCAACTTACAAACTTTGTCATCATAACCTTTCACTACAAAGTCCTC
>NW_020631669.1:0-679 GCF_003573695.1 Papaver somniferum
TTGGTCTAAGGGTCAGAATCAAGGACAGTCTAGTAATTCTCAGCCTCCCAAGGTTTTGGTTATGCTAAGAACTCTTCAAGTCAACCCCAGTTTCAGAATGAAAAAAAGATCTCCACCTTAGAAGAAACCCTTACTATGTTAGCAAAGAACCATGAGATGTTATCAAAGAACCACTATGGTTTTCAAGAAGAAACCAGGCAGAATTTTAAGAATAATTCCCAGTCTCTTGCTAACTTAGAACTTCAAGTCGGCCAAATAGCTAAGTTTCTTAGTGAAAGAGAAGATGGAAGATTCCCTAGTCAAACTGATCCTAACCCTAAAGGAGAGAAATCGTACAATCATGTGAATTCTATAACAACCCTTAGGAGTGGAAAGAAAGTTGACAATAAGGTTGCCATGCCTGATAGTGAACATGATGTAGTTCACCCTTCTGAGCCAGAAAATGAGGAGACTGATAGAGTCTCCAAAGAGACCAATGAGGGTCCTGCTGAGCCCGGCTTTGTTCCCAGAGCCTCGTTCCCCCATATGCTAGTTCCAACTAAGAGGGAGTCCAACTTTAATGATATATTGGAGGTTTTTAAGCAGGTTACTATCAACCTCCCATTGTTAGATGCGATGAAGCAGATCCCCGCTTATGCTAAGTTTCTTAAGGATATGTGTACGCGAAAGCGAAAACTTA
>NW_020631669.1:690-1000 GCF_003573695.1 Papaver somniferum
AGATTCCCGCTTATGCCAAGTTTCTTAAGGATATGTGTACACGAAAGCGAAAACTTAGTGTCCAGAAGAAAGCCTTCCTAGCTAGTCATGTGAGTTCTATTATTCAGAATACCACTACTCCTAAGTATAAAGACCCAGGGTCCTCTACTATTTCTAGCACAATAGGTAAATACCGTGTCGATAAAGCTTTGCTTGACTTAGGAGCCAGTGTGAACTTACTGCCATACCATGTGTACCTTAAGCTAGGACTTGGTGAGATGAAACCTACCCAGATGACACTTCAGTTAGCTGATAGGTCCGTTAAAATTCC
>NW_020631670.1:0-555 GCF_003573695.1 Papaver somniferum
TTAATTATGAGGATATTTGTATGCCTAAACCTTTTCATTTTATGGCTATGTGGATTGAGGATCCTACTTGTAGAGACATTATTTCTAATTCTTGGTCTGTCAATGTGGTAGGATATCCTCCTTACAAGCTTAAGTCTAAATTTTTAAGTACTAAGAAAGGTATAACGGATTGGAATAAGTCTTTGTTTGGTAATATTCAAACTAATATATCTACCATTAGAAAAGACCTAGTTGAGATTCAAGTCTTTAATCCAACTGATACTAGCACTACTGCTAGACTCAAAGCTAGGCTTGAATACCTTTAGAATTTAGAAGAGTTATATTGGAAAGATAAATCCAGGGAGGTTTGGCTCATGGAAGTGACAGAAATTCACCCCATTTCCATAGAGTAACTCTCGTTAGGAGAAAAAGAACTTCCATTAGTTGGATTAAGAATTCCTTAAATACTATTCTAACTGATAGAGATAGTATTGGAACTTCTTTCATAGACTATTTCAAAACCTTATACTCTTCCCATCCTCAACAATTCCAGGATGAAATTCTTGTTGATCTCCC
>NW_020631670.1:566-1000 GCF_003573695.1 Papaver somniferum
GGGGGGGGGGGGGGGGGGGGGGGGGGGGGGGTAGCTCCTGGACCTAATGGTTTCACATGCCCTTTTTTACCAAAAACACTGGGACATTGCGGGAGATGCTGTCATTGATATGACTCAGACTTGTTTCAGAACTGGGCACATTGCTAAGGTTTTTAACCATAATAATATTGCCCTTATCCCCAAAGTCCCTCTTGCTGAACTTGTTTCTCAATATAGACCTATAGGGCTCCGTAATTTCATTTACAAAATTCTTTCAAAAACCCTTGCTAATAGACTCAAACCCTTTATGAATAATACAATATCCCAAAATCAAAGTGCCTTTATCCCTAAGAGGAGTATTTCTGATAATATTCTGCTGCTAATGAGGACATATATGCTGTCAACCACAATGAAAATGAAGGCATTGCTTCCATCAAACTTGATATGTCTAAGGT
>NW_020631671.1:0-573 GCF_003573695.1 Papaver somniferum
CTTTTTTTTTATGGCTATCTCAATCACTCTATTTCACCCTAGCAGTGGTAACAAATTGAATCGTGAGCCCCACCTAATCACTTAGAGAAACATATTTTAAAAATAAAAAAATAAAAATAGAAGTGAAAAGGACTCAATGAGACATGGCGAAACTACCACGTTATTTCTAACACCTGAGCTCTGTGCTTTTATGAATAGACTCTTTATATGTTTCCATCTAATCAGATTGGTCCCTCAACTCCTACAACCAAAATGCTTCCATCCACTTAGATTGGGTAGTTCCATCCTTAATAAGGATAAATTTCTAGGCTCTGTAGTTTATTTATTGCAACGAAAAGGTAACAAAAAGTTCTACCCCACCCCCAAACTTAAATCTAACATTGTCCTCAATGTTTCTAATTAAAGAACAGTACCAAAAATATAAGTAACATGAGGAAATAGTAAAGAGAGAAGTCGGAAAGATAGTACCTGGGTGAAGTGTAACCAAAAACCTACAAAAATAATATATAACATACAAAATCGCCTCGATGGTCAATCAAGGTAAACAGGGTCCTCCAGAGGAACCTCCTTAAC
>NW_020631671.1:584-1000 GCF_003573695.1 Papaver somniferum
AACATACAAAATCGCCTCGATGGTCAATCAAGGTAAACAGGGTCCTCCAGAGGGACCTCCTCAACATCACCTGTAGGAAAAGGCTCTAAAAAGGGCTTCAATCGCTGACCGTTAACCTTCGAAGAACTACTACCATCTGGTGTCTCAATCTCAACAGCGCCATGAGAAAAAACAGTACGGACCACAAAAGGACCGGTCCATCGAGAGCGCAACTTACGGGGAATAGATGCAACCGAGTGTCATATAGAAGAACTTTTTGACCTGGAGAAAATGAATTTCGTAAAATATTCCTATCATGTAAAAGTTTCATTTTGTTCTTATACTCCTTAGCACTATTGTATGCATCTCTACGAATCTCGTCCAACTCATTGAGATGGAGCTTTCTTTGAGCTCTTGCCTTGTCAAGTGAAAAGTTT
>NW_020631672.1:0-529 GCF_003573695.1 Papaver somniferum
CAATGATGAAACAAAGTCCAAGATATTCCATATCTGGATCGACGGTAACTACATCAATGAGAGACGCTTTCAGAATTTGTCTCCCGTAGAAAAAGTAGTTGCGTTACCAAAGGAGATTGCACCTGGGACTTAAGAGGTATATACAGATCCTCCATGTCAAGAGCTTCATCATATTTGCAGATCATATTAGTTAAGTCATTCTCATGAAGGAACTTCCCTACTCCTCAAGGACATGATCCAAAAATGATAATGGCAAAGGAGTATGACTGGGGACTGCTTAGCACTGCCCATCTCAAAGATGGTGAATTTGGAGAGATGAAAGTACGCTATCATTATGATTCCAAGATGTCAAGACGGTCTCATGAACCTAGCGTGACAACATCTATCAATTCGAAAGCTCAGTGGATTCTCGTGGGAAGGGGACTGTCTCCCTCTTCTCTATTCCATGAAGAAACATCAAGAAAGCCATCGGTTCCAGCTTCTCCCTCTAATAACGAGACGATCTCTACCATTGTATGAAGAGTGCCAA
>NW_020631672.1:539-1000 GCF_003573695.1 Papaver somniferum
ACTGTCTCCCTCTTCTCTATTCCATGAAGAAACATCAAGAAAGCCATCGGTTCCAGCTTCTCCCTCTAATAACGAGACGATCTCTACCATTGTATGAAGAGTGCCAAGTTCGTGCAAGTTTACAACACGCCTCTCCCTGCCAGTCTCTTCTGATCACAGCTGCTGCCAAGAACCGTTGTTGCTCGTCGATTGATACCATCTAGAGCTTCACCATATCAACAACCACTACGTACAAAGGTAATCTAAACTTCTGCATATTTTACCCATGGAGAAGTAATATGATTACTAGTACGAAGGCTGGATGGCGATAGCTTTATTACAGTAGACCCATCGAGCATACAAGATAGAGCCACGTAGACCACGCTTGGGGACTGAGGCTCAGCATGAAATTCCTTCGTCGTCAGTCAAGAACTTCTTCGAAAAGAGATATGGTCAATCAAGAATCATGTAATTCGCAAGGG
>NW_020631673.1:0-410 GCF_003573695.1 Papaver somniferum
GTTCTTTGTTACCCAATTACCTTGGTATGCGAATATAGTGAATTATCTTGTTACTGGTCGAATGCCCCATCATTAGGGTAAACAAGATCGTTCTAGGTTTTTAGCCGAGGTTGAGCACTTCTTTTGGGATGATCCTTATTTATTTAAGTATTGTCCCGACCAGATTATTATGAGATGTATACCTGAGAGTGACCGGTCCAGTATTATTTCCTTTTGTCATGATCATGCTTGTGGGGTATTGACTTTATGGGTTCGTTTCCTAATTCTTTTGGTAACTTATACATCCTTGTCGATGTAGACTATGTCTCTAAGTTGATTGAGGCGGTTGCGTGTAAGACTAATGACCGTAAGGTTGTGATTGAGTTCTTGAAAGATAATATACTTACACGTTTTGGTACACCGCGATCTAT
>NW_020631673.1:421-1000 GCF_003573695.1 Papaver somniferum
AATGACCATAGGGTTGTGATTGAGTTCTTGAAAAATAATATACTTACACGTTTTGGTACACCGCGAGCTATAATTAGTGATGGAGGGTCGCACTTTTGTAATGGACCTTTTAGGATTTTGATGAAGAAATATGGTATTACACATAAGGTAGCTACCCCGTATCATCCACAGACTAGTGGTCAAGTAGAGATTTCCAATAGGAAGATAAAACGTATATTAGAGAAAACAGTTAATCCTAATCGGAAAGACTGGTCGTCCAGGCTTACTGAAGCCTTATGGGCTTACCGTACTGCGTTTAAGACCCCCATTGGAATGTCACCTTATCGACTTGTGTATGGCAAGGCATGTCACTTACCTGTTGAATTAGAACATAGAGCTTATTGGGCTGTTAAGCAGCTAAATTTTTCACTAGACAAAAGACGTGATTTTTAATTGTTGTTGTAGTAATAAAGATTCGAACTCTAAGACTTGTGAAGATTAAATTTAAAGGTTTAATGAAAATAAAAAGCAAAAGCGAGAGTTACTGGGACTAGGAGTTCACCAAATATTCAAATTCATGCGATTCACCTATTTATTCTA
>NW_020631674.1:0-319 GCF_003573695.1 Papaver somniferum
CAACTTCGACAATAATAATATGGTGATATGTATCTGGTGTGGTTTTAAAAGAACCTACAACTTAGACCTGTATGTATACAGGGTCAGTTGTAGTGAGTGAGGTAAGAAGGGGTTTGTCCTCAGGGACTTGGGGTGTGTAGTTGAATCTAGGCTTTTGCTTAACTGATTACAGAGAATTTTGGGCAGTGATTGAAAGCAAAAAGCACAACAGTGCAAAGCAGTGTGTAAAGGAGCAAAGATAAGACAGTGGAAGAAATGTGCAATGTTTAATAAACAAGAGCATGAATGAACTAAGGGTGTAAACAGTGAGAATTAGGGA
>NW_020631674.1:330-819 GCF_003573695.1 Papaver somniferum
ACAAGAGCATGAATGAACTAAGGGTGTAAACAGTGAGAATGAGGGAACTAAGGTTATCGAATCCACCATTAACTCATACTATGTATTCAACTGAGTATGATACTCTTGTCCTTGTAACAGATAAGGAAGAAGTGTCAAGTCCATCACTTACCTAAGGTGTTTCACCAATGGATAGTTCAATCGCAACTAAAGTATCAATCCTAAGCACTAACTGTCTAACTGGTGGGCCCGGAGATGTGTGAAAATTAAGCGCAATAAAAACGGGCCTACAGTAATACCGCAAGTGCACGGTCGTCAGTTGTAGCTCGTGCAAGTATAGGTCGATCCACAGAGACTGGGAGTGTTTTGGAGTTTTCTAGCTATTTTGGACTCCTAAATTGTTGTTGGTTAACTATGAAGCCTTTTGGGCTTTGGGCTTAGGGTACCTTTGGATTATAGGCTTGTTTGACAATGAAGTGAACTGAGCTTGGGCTCAGTTGGTCTTGAAGT
>NW_020631675.1:0-1073 GCF_003573695.1 Papaver somniferum
TGAGTTTGGGAATTACAAACTCCTAAACTAGTCACCTTAAGTATGCGTACCCGTACGCATACTGGCGGAAGTTTTCGAACCGAAAATTTCTGCTGAGTTTGGAAACTTTACAAACTCAAAATCCCGTTGCTTATGTACGCATACTTAAGTTGGTTACTTTGTCAAATCGGTCAGTTCATGGACTTAAACATTTAAATCATAAGGAATGCAATCTTTGCAAACCGTGGCTATAATGTTCATGATTGATTCAAGTGAATCAAACCGATTTGGTTTCGATTGTGTTTTCTATAAAATTGAAGAACTCTTTAAATAGTTTCATTTGAGTCATTTGAACTAGTTATGGTTAAGATGAATAAGGTTGATACGAGAGTAATCATATGGCTAACCTCGGTTAACTATTTGTGAACCAACCTGGTGTACACGTTTAGGTACGGTTACATAAACCTAAATGAGGGTACATTTCATTTGTGTGTAACAAGCTAAGTTTGATCTAACAGTTGAAAGATATTAACTTGGTTGAATCAGGTTTTTCTTCTAACAATGATTATTGAATGCTTTGTTACCAAGGTAACTTGGATTGCAAACCCTGATCTGAAAACTATATAAAGGAGAACTCTAGTAACTGGGAAAACTAATCCCCATACCCCATGTGTGTTACTAGTTTCATAACTTGAGTCGATTCTCCTTTAACCTTAGGTTTCTTCTCGAGACCCTGTAGGTTAACGACTTGAAGACTTCATTGGAATTGTGAATCCAGACCCAACTATTATCTTTGTAGTAGTTACATGATCTAATCTTGTTGTTTCTATCATGTTGAGTGCAATTGATATAATTGGCTCGATATTTTATATCTCCGATAGGCAAGATAGAAAAGTAATCATAAACAAACTTTGTCTCATCATTTATGATTCCACAATAACTTGTTTCGCTAGTCGATTAAGTTTATTGTGAGGTGACTGATAATACTAGGCTGTTCTTCGGGGATATAAGTCTTGGGTATTTCTGTGGGAGACATATTTATTCAATCCTATATACTTTTCTGTGTGAGACAGATTTGTCTATCAAGTCTTCGA
>NW_020631676.1:0-502 GCF_003573695.1 Papaver somniferum
GAAGAAGGGAATGTTTGGTTGGGAAGAAGATATTTGTTGCTAGGGTGTGAGGCGGGGACATCGAATGTTGATGCACAGCGAAGAGAAAGCGTTGGATGATCACATCTGGATTAAATCGAACGACACGAAGGGAACAGGCGTGGAGCGACCGTTGGATGTGTGATACATCAAAACTGACGGCTTAAGATGGAGTTAGGTACTATGATGTTAGACAGGAACTTCAGAGTTTGATGCACGATAATGAAGCAACCGTGGGATGAAGTGATGGATTCAATCTGACGGCTGAAAATGGAAGCGGTTTTGGGTATTGGGAATGGATTTGGGACTTGGGTATGCCAAGCCCATATCTTCTTTAAGAACAATTCTTCCTCTTCAAGCCCATTTCTAATTGATCCGGCTCTTGCAAACATCATTCTTCGCTGCCTTTCTGCGGGAGTCTTTGCCGTTTCTTTGCTCTTTTCGCTCCGTGAGTTAACCAGGCTTTATTTAGTACCTAAAAATG